>NC_043706.1:121183357-121211156 GCF_006229205.1 Suricata suricatta
TCCCTCCTCCGTTCCCCCTGGTTCTCCATTAGGTCTCTCTTGTTTTCCTGCTAGACCTATGAGTGCAAACATATGGTTTCTGTCCTTCTCTGCCTGGCTTACTTCACTCAGCATGACACCCTCAAGGTCCATCCACTTTCCTACAAAGGGCCATATGTCATTCCCTCTCATTGCCATGTAGTACTCCATCGTGAATATGTACCGCATCTTCTTGATCCATTCGTCAGGTGATGGACATTTGGGCTCCTTCCATGTTTTGGCTTTTGAAGAACAGTCAAATCTTTTCCATAGCACAGCACTCTTTTCTATTCTTACCATCAGTGCGTGAGAGTTCATTTTTCCACATGCTAGCCAAAAGTTGTTATACTCTGCTTTTTTTTTTAATTTTTGGATTTTATTATAGCCATTTAGTTACTGTGAAGTGATATCTTATGGCTTTAATTTGCATTTCTCTAATAACTGATGCTATTTAGCACATTTTCCAGTGCTTATTGGACATTTAAATATATATATTTTTTGAAGAAATACCTGTTCAAGTCTTTTGCCAATTTTTAAATAGGACTATTTGCCTTTTTGTTGTTGTTGAGCTGTAAGTGTGACTTATATATTCTGGATAGATCCTTAAATATGTTGGATTTTGTCAGGTGATTTTGCAGCATCAATTGTCATATCATACAGTTTTTGTTGTTCATTCTGATAATGTAATACATAATTAATTGATTTTATATGTTGAATCACCCTTGAAATTCTTAGATAAATCTCACTTTTTCTGAATAACTCTACCAAATGTTTAAAGAAAAATTAACACAAATTTTCCTCAAACTCTAAGAAAATAGTAAGAAAGGATAAGTTTCTAACTTGTGTTATGAGGCTAACATTAGCATGATGCCAAAGCCAGACAAAAGCATCACAAGAAAAGAAAAACATAAAGCATTATTTTTGTAAGAATAGATGAAAATTGTCAACAAAATACTATCAAACTGAATCAAGCAGCATTCGAAGGGATTATACTTGTGGCCAAGTGAGATTTATTCAAGAATTTCAAGGATGATTTTTTTAACATATAAAATCAATTATTAATACACTACACTAATTTATGGGCATACAATTGTTTGTAAAGTTTTTCTTATAATCTTTTTATATAAGCCCAGAAATAATATCCTCATTTTCATTTTTTGTGGTTACCATTTTCATTTCTAATTTGAATAATCTGTCTTTTTCTTGGTCTACATGAAGGTTTGTATGTTGATCTTTTCAAGGGACCAACTTTTGGTTTCACTTATTCTATTCTTTATTTTTTTAATCTTCATTCTTAACTTTCTCATTTCCTTTCTTCTGCTAGCTTAGGACCTAGTTTGCCCTTCTCTTCTGGTTCCTTTATGTGTAAAATTAGGCTATTGATTTTAGATGGTTCTTTTTTTAAAATGTATGATTTATAGGTACAAATTTCCCCCTGAGAACTGCTGTAGCTGCATCTTATAGGTTTCATTATTTTGGGATTTTGTTTCCATTTGTCTCAAGGTACTATCAAAATTTTCTTGTAATTTCTTCTTTGAACTATTAGTAATTTAAGCTATTTGTCCAATTTCTATAATATTTTTCAGATTTGCTTCTATTATTGGTTTGTAGTTTCATTCCATTGCAGTTGGAGAAAATATATATTATTATTAACTATTTAAAAATATATGGAGTCTTGTTTAATGGACTAGAATATAGTTTATCCTGGGGAATCTTCCAAGTCCACTACAGATAAACGTGTATTCTGCAGTACATGTGTCTATTAGGTCCAACTGCATCATAGTGTTATTCAAATACTCTATTTCTTTTTTATTTTCTGCCTACTTGTTCTATTTATTATTGAAAGTGAAATATTGAAGTCTAAAACTATTGTTTTAGAATTGTTTCTCTCTTTACTTCGGTCAGGTTTTGCTTACAGATTTTGGGGCCCTTTTGTTAGTTGTGTAATGCTTTGTAGTCAGCTAGAGATTTGACTGAGATTTTCTTAAGTACTTAAAACCAAAAAGCAAAGGAGAAAAAAAATGAGAATAAAAACCCACAACCACCTCTCCTTGACTTTTCAGATGGACTCTGTTGGAGCGCTCCAAGGCTTGCCAGGTAGTTTTTTGTTTTGTTTTGTTTTGCTTTGCTTTGTTTTGTTTTTGTTTTTGATTTTGTTTTGAGAGAGGAGAGAGAGCATGAGCAGAGGAGGGGCAGAGAGAGAGAGAGAGAGGGAGGGAGAGAGAGAGAACACCAAGCAGACTTTGTGCTGTCAGCACAGAGCCCCATATGGGACTCGAGCTCACAAACTGTGAGATCATGACTTGAGCTCAAATCAGGAGTTGGATGCTTAACTGACTGAACCACCCATGTGCCCCACTTGCCAGGTAATTTATAACACTGCTGTAGCCTTCACTTCTTGACTTGCTGCCATGCATAGCCTGAAGTGCAGCTAGAGGTGAAAACTTAGGTTCTTCTTGGGTGTTTCTAAGCATGCATTCAGACTTAGGCATTTCTATATACTTCTATATACTTGAGACTATGTGGGAAGTTTTCAAAGCCTTTCCTTCCTTTGTTTTTCCTTCCCCAGCCTCTTTATTCCCAAGCTTCTTGGTCTCTTGTTTGTCTCAAATATTCTAACTTGGTCCAAGTGGTTATGGATAATACATGTACCTTTTAGGCTTTCAACAACCAGTGCTGGAGATGCTGTCACAATCCTGTGGAAACTTTGAGGCAGATGAAACACATCAAGCCCTTGAGATAATCCTTCTGAGATCCACTCGATAGGCTGAAACACACAGCCACACTTCCTTGAGAACCCGGTGTATATTAATCCCTCTGGCACCAATAACCTGCACCCATAGTACAGGGTTTGCCATCTCAAGTCTGCTGCTACACTGAGTTGTGCAGATGGCAGTCACAAAAGTGAAAATGCCCCTGAGTGCTCTTACCAAAATCCAACAGTTTTCTCTTCATTAACTGTTCCCCTGCTTGCTGTGTTTTATTTGATTCCAGAACTCCAAAAAAAAAAAGTTAATTCTGACAGTTTTTCCAGCTTGTATCTTGTTTTTGCAATGTGACAAAGTTTTGAAATTTCTACTCTATCTTTCTGATACCACCCTACCTTGCTTTTTAATATTGATTTTAAGTTATAGACATAGTGGACACTCCTTGTGGTCTAGACTTTTATTTTATACTATTTTTCATGATAGTCCATTGTAAAGCCTAAAATTTTACATATAGTAAATATTGAAAAATAACATTGAATGAATGCATGAATGAATTAATAAATCAATCAGTATACTCATAAAAAGATTTCTATTACCTACTTTAGTGACTTATTCTGTAGTATAAAAATCCCAAACATAGGATAATTTTTCTTATACTCTAAAATAAATTTGTTATGGTAGCTTAATTTTCCTTTGCTCAACTGTTAGTGAAGATAAAGAAAATATGTTCATTATAGTTTTCATGTTATCTTTCTTAGTGTACACTGAGTAGTTCTTTAATTTAATTTTCCCATAATCTTATCAACTTTAAAATAAACAATCTTTCAGCCCTTCCTCATTGATTTTATTTTCTGCCTAAATTATCCAGATAAGGACTGGAAAATAGAGACCTATCTCATTTGGCCAAGTTAACAATTTTCAATTCACTTGGGAGTTGAGCAATCATGTTGCAATGAACTTTATTTTAGAATTTTTTAATTGAGTGTGATAATATAAAATAGTAACAGGAATATTACCCTTGGGAATGATGTTTCTTCCATAGTACTAGTGGCTGGTCATAGATGTTTAATGGTTGATGCATTTGGCTAGGGTTATCCCTAGCACCGACAAAGGCAAATCCAGAGTTGGGAATGATAAACTTAAAATGATACACTCTGAAGGACAGTTTCTCCATTTTTCTGTCCAACAAGCAAATATGTGTAGAGATAGTGTATTTAAAATACTAAAAGTGGTGTTATTGAATGTTCTATATTTATTTTCATGAAAATTTGTCAAGAGTGCTTTTCATGTACTAGGTAAATTCCTAGGTGCTTTCTAGAAATTGATTACTAGCAAACACATGCTAACACCTTAAGTTAGACCTAGTATTTCCATTTTAGTTAAGGAAGTTAAGAATCAGAACTTCTAAGTGACTTTCGCAGAATGAGGTGGCCATAAGCGTGCACTACTTTAATCACTCTGTAAGGGACATCCTGCCTGAAGTGATCATCTCTGGTGGCAGCAAGCTGGGGATATACTCTCCTCTGGCAGCTTCAACCAATGTCTAAGCATAGTAGGGCATGTTGCTCTTTCTGTTGAAGGCAGGATTCCCCTACTGACAGTCTTTAGACCCCTTTGGGCCTCAGACATTCTCACACCTGCAAGGCATCCTAAGTCTCTTCCTTCCCATTTGTTCCTCCTTTCTTCCACAGGGGTCTGAACCACACACCACAGTCGGAGGGCTTTTTCTGCCCAATTCTCCTTTCTCTTCTGTTAGATTTCACACACATTACCTACAGTAAATCTTTTGTGCTGCAAATTCTGTTTTGGCATTTTCTTTCCAAAGAATCCAAACTGACACAAGGAAGAAAAATGATTTATTAGAAGAGAGTAAGAATTATTTATTGACTAGGAGTGTTTACTTTGGTAGAGGTTGTTATGATGTACCTGGGCTTTTCATTCTATTTCTCTTACTTAACAAGTCAGTATTTTTCTGTAACAATATTGTTTTTGTCAAATGAGGGCAATCAAATCTATCATGCAGAATTGTTGTACACCTTTTTATTGTTTTCTTTTATTTGAATAGATTTGACACAAAAGCCACATTAGTGTCAGGTGTACAGTTTAGTAACTTGACAAGTTTATACATTATGCTATGTTCACCACAAGGGTAGCTATTATATGTCCTAGTATATTGCTATTACAATATAATTGACTATATTCCTTATGCTGTGCCTTTTATTCCCATGACTTGTTCTTTCTCTAACTGGAAGCCTGTATCTTCAATCTCCTTCACCCAGTTTTCCCAACCTACCACACTCTGCCCTTTGCCCATCAGTTTGTTCATTGTATTTATAGGTCTGATTCTGCTTTTTTGTTCTTTATTATTATTATTTATCATTATTTGTTTTAGATTCCACTTATAGGGAATGTTGTAAATCTCTTAAATAATATAGTAAAACTTGGCTCTAAGTAGGTTCTCAAAAATGGTAGCTATTGGTCTTAGGTATTGTAAATAAGCAAAACCAATAGTATGATAGAGTAGATATTATGAAATAGGTGTAGATAATATTATATCTCATATGAAGTATTGGTTCTGGTATGAAAATCCAAACACAGTCCCCCAAACTGACCTTTCCATGCTCCATGCCTCTTTCTGACATCACTGTAATTGATGATACAGGTTTTTGATTTCTTAACATTTAGTAGCTTTTTTCAAATAAGACATTGAGTTGATATTGTCACTAAATATTTGAGTTGATTATATGCTGTAATGGTATACAGTTATCTGCATAGTAATTGATAGTACCTGCCAACAATCAGTGTGTGTCTCTAAATGTCTGTAAATGGCACTCACATGCTTTCTCTACTCAGTTATTGTCTAAAGGGATTAGTCAGAGGTCACATGATTTAAGACTAAAATATTTAGACCTAAAGTGAGGAAATCTGGTGTCAACTTTGAGTAATCTCACCAACTATGACTGGGGACAATCATCAACACACACAATTTTAATAATGAAGGAATTAGGGAAATTTATTTAAACAATGAAGGAATTAGGGAAATTTATTTCTAAAGTGCCATTAAGTTATGAAATATAACAACTCACCATAATCAGTTCTTTAGAATTTACACTATAAGTTTACAAGTTATACCTTAATATTCCTAAATTTTCATTATTATATGGTGGTTTTAAAATGTATACTGAGGATGGATTTTTAAGAAAAAAGAAGGGGTGCCTGAGTGGCTCAGTCAGTTAAGCGGCCGACTTCAGCTCAGGTCATGATCTTGCGGTTTGTGAGTTTGAACCCCACGCTGGACTCTGTGCTGACAGCAGCTGGAGTCTGCTTCAGATCCTGAGTCTCCTTCTCTCTCTGCCCTTCACCTGCTCATGCTATATCTCTCAAAAATAAATAAACATTTAAAAAAATTTTAAAAAGGAAAGTAAGCAAATGGATTGCCATTTATTAGTAGTTTAATAAATTGGGGGAGAAAATGAATCTAAACTTTGCAATTTGATCTTATTCATAAAAGATTATCATAACAGTAAAAAGATTAGAATTTTAATATGAATGTTAAGATACCTTTTCTATAGCCCCTTTCCTGAAAGAAAAAAAAATAGGGAGATCATGCACAAATTTACTATGCTAAAGATGTTGAGACAATGAAAGACACAACAGTAAGGATGGCGTTTTCATTCTGCCTCTAAGATGGAAACTATGCTAGAGTTTCTAGACTATGAAGTTTTCATTACCATAAAGAGCATGTTTAAGGTTCATGTGTGATAATGTCATCTGAAACAATATAGGTTCAGGCTCTTATTCAAACTGAAGGAATCACATTTGGCTTCTGGATCAATGTCATGTTTGACATTAAAAGACCAGAGTTAACATCGATAGATAAGAGTAGGTCACTGGTAATTAAGGATGGAAATGCCACCCATCTACAACAATTGAAACCTCACTTCAAATTACCTCAATTCAATTAGAAAAGCCAGAGGGGGTAGATATAAAAACACTTGCCTAAGGACAATTTTAAGTGGTATGGTTCAATTCAATACAGTGGTTAGTCATTCAGTGACTCTTGTGAACCAGAAGCACTATGCTAAGCTCTGCAAACCCACGATGAATAAAATATGGCCTTCCCATCAAGGAAGAATGATTTATTAGAAGACATAAAGCTTAGTCCAGGAATACTGAAGGGCAAGTAATGTAAGTTGCTGTTTCTTACAGCATAAATAGACAAAGTAAGAGTGTTCAATTGGAGCAAAAGTGATAAATGCCCAGAGAGAAAGGTAGAGAGAGAGAGAAATAATAACATATCAATAATAGAGTATCAGACAAACGAAACTGACTCTTCTCATCTAAGGACTTATTCTGTGTGACAGTGATGGTTTTGCATATTGGTTGGCACTTAAAAATTTCACAGCACCAACACTGAATTATCTTAGGATGAAAGAAGCAATAATATAATGAACACAGATGTCCCCACCCCCTTGCCAATGTCTCTTTCTGTTTTTCAATCTCTCTCTCTCTCTCTGTCCCTCAATCACACACACACACACACACACACACACACACACACACTCACACTACCTAAGTGGCACTGATACTGATGACTTATCACTGTGTTGGTAAAAATCAATGGAGACCTATATTTGGAAGATCACTATTTCCAATGAGAACGCTGGTTAAATAGAATGCTATTCTTGCCAATATTTTTAGCATGTCTGGGGTAATTAGGAAGCCTCTGCACTGGTATAAAAAATGAGAATAAAGAATAGACAACCCTATTTGATGCTCAAATTGTAAATTTGACTTAAACATCATGGGATATATTTGGATAATAATAAACCTTGTGATCCTCCATAAATCCTACTGGTTTAAAGACAATTAATAGAATGACAGGAATACGACACTGTTGAATAGCCTTTAAATACTACTGTCCGTCAGCACCTGGAAAGGCATGTAAAAAAGTCTTCAGGTAGATGCCAAGGGTGCCTATATCTGGTGTGTCACGTCTTCATGCCTGTGCGTTAACAGCAGCTGTTCCTTCCAGGTGGTGGTGTTGGTTTCCTGGGAGGGGAAGGAAATGGCTTGGTAATGATGGGAATCCCCGATAGTCGCGGAGTGCTCACTATCTGCCAGGCCCTGGGTTGGGTGCTTTGCTTTGCCTTATCCCATTTTGTTCTCATAACAGCACAGTGAAGTAAATACTATTATGATTCCCAGTGTACACACAAGGCAGCTGAGACTGTCAACCCATTTTCAGGTTACTCTGATTCCATAACATGCCTCTGGTTTTACAGCTCTCAGTTGCAATATAGTTAGGGGGCTACAATTATGTATACAATGACTTCTTATAAAATTAGTTTACTTACTTGAAAATACTGCTTCTTTCAAGGTTCACACATGTGTCTGCTTTGTGGCTTTACTCAGGGGCTATGTTACGGGAAGAATGTGTTTTCCAAGCAGAATCGACCTCTTTGTTCTGCGCCAATCATCCTCTACAATGTATGGGTAATTTGCTGCCAATAAATCTACATCCTTTTAAATATCTTAATGCCTATTTTGAAATATCATCTGTTGATGTGCCTCTAAATATGTTCTGCTTTAGTATAGCACAATTACACATGGGTCCCTTGACAATTATACCATTTAAATAGAGTTTCCTATTTTTCCAGTCCTTTGTGGACAGTTTTTCCAAAGGTAAAATTTAAAAGCACAGATCAACCCAAATAAAACAATGCTGCTAAATGCTGTTTCCCTATTATTTTGTGTTACTGTGCTAAATCCCACCTGCAAAGACTGGGAATCAATTATTTAATGCAGAGCATTTAAATCTAGTATTAGAATCTGGATGAGGATAAAAAGAAATTCTGAATATGTTTCCCACATAGATCTCAGTACCATTACAATATGCGGGATGCTTTCCAATCCAGCCATTAGACTGTGGTCTTTTTATGTGTCTGTGTACAGATCTCTATAGGTACCTAAAGAAGTATGTTCTTGCTAGCAATCTGTGCCTGCTGCTTACCCACAACTTTGTAGCATGCATGATCTTGAGCAAATAATTTAAGTTGTCTGTGTCCCAGTTTTCTTTATCTATAAAGTGAGAAGCTGGGTCAGATGACCCATGAGATTCATGCCAGAACTAAAACATATTGATTCTGTAGCCAAGGATGATGGCTTACTGGAACTACTAAGCAGTTTAAACCAACTGCTATCAAATTGAAAGTATTTTATTTTTCCATTTTCTGTACAAATACTCTCACAATATTAGAACAATCATTACCCTCTCTATTAATAGAAAGTACCCTTTTTTTGGTACTTTGCAATTTTGAGCACAAAATTTAGTCAAAGATTTGTGGTTGATCAGTTGTGATTATGAGATACAGTATAAGGAATGAGAAGTGAATCCATTGAGGAGGCAGAGCAGAGAAGAGGAGTGTTTGATGGCAACAATGAATAATGAAAGCAAGACAAGTAACTTCCTTCTTCTGGACATTCTGTTGTTGGAAAAATAGATCTC
Organism: Suricata suricatta; assembly: GCF_006229205.1. Classification (NCBI taxonomy): domain Eukaryota; kingdom Metazoa; phylum Chordata; class Mammalia; order Carnivora; family Herpestidae; genus Suricata; species Suricata suricatta. The sequence continues at coordinate 121,192,592 of NC_043706.1, forward strand.
TATTTGTGTAAAGATGGTTGCTTAGGTTTTCTATTATTTGAAGCTGAATGCACTCCTAAGTAATGAAAACTTAGAGTTGCCCACACTTTAGGATCAGATAAGGTTTAAAAACTATGAAATTTAATTGCTAATCAACACGGAGACATAGGGTTATTATTTCTACCTTTTAAGATTTTTTTTGTGACTGAAGAGGTGTTTTTACAACATATTACACTTTCATGCACTTATTTTTATTACTTTTATTTTTCTCTTAGTGATAGTAATTATGACAAATAAACTTCTGGATTTAGAATTTAATAGTAATCTTTTTCCATTGACAGGCCTTTTATGATATTTGGTACATCCTTTCAATTCCCTCCAGTTTTTTTTCTTCTGTGTGCAGATTATGACAAATAGTAAACCAAATTTAGTAATTTGATGTGAGTATTTCTTTCCAAGAGTAAAATATTTCAAGCAGATTCCACTCCTGGATTATCAAGTCAAGGTGTTGAAAGTGCTTCAAACAAAACAGAAGCATAGTGTACTGACGTCTTCCAAGTCCCTTGTTGAATCCTAGAGGATATTAACATTTGATCTGATTCCCATCTTGTCTTTTGAGAATAATATATTTGTCATATCGGGTACTTTTGAGATACCAGGTGCAGGGCTTAATATTTAAAACTAAACCCGTGACTGATTTATTTGGTCAAAATCCTAGAATGGGCTTATATACACTTTAGCTATCATAATGTTCTCATAGGAAAATTTAAAACAGCTTATTTTAGAAATAAATATTTTACAATTGACACACGCATTTGAAACCAACTTACGAATATAAAGGGCCCTCTGGAATGGATTCCAGGCCAACCTGATCCTATCTTCTGAGCCCTTCTATTATACAGATGTGTACAGCGTACATGCATGTATTGGTTAAATAAACATCTGGTGATAGAAAATTCCCTCTTCATCAGGTCTACTCATTCTATTTTCTTGCACAAATCCAACTCATGAAAAGTGCTCACTGTTGGTCTGATATCTGTCTCTTAATTATGTTCATTGGTGCTATTATTCAATCCATATTTCAGCATTTTGTTTACTCAGTGTCTTGAAGCTGTCAAATGTTTTATTGAAACAAAAATATATTACATAAATATTGCAGTTCAACAACATAAAGTCTAGTTTCTTTTCAGAGTGTGGGAATATGGTTACTCTGCCATATTTGACTTAAGTCAAATAAACACGGGCTGTCTTCTGGTGATTGTTATTCATTTTTCTCTATACTCATAAATCATCTCTTTAAGTTGTCTGCCTAGTTTCTTGCTGGAGATCAATGTCAAACAAGAACATATCAAGTATACAGAATACTTTGGAATGTATCACATAGTTATCAAGCCTATAAGTTCCATAAAAACCTGTGAGATATATGAAAAAATAAAAAGAAGACTCTCTTTGTTTACAAAGTGAATGACTTACAGCTTTCAAAACAGCTTACAGTAAGGATTACCAATTTTCTCAAATTTATTAAAAGGAAGACACTTCTTTAGTTAACTGAACGATATTTCAGAATTAGTACAAAAATATACTTCATATTTAAATATATGTAGAATAGCTTACATGTTTTAGGTAGTATTAAAATCAATTCCATATAGTTAATTTTCACTGAATACTTTTATTTTTATCTATCTAGTGTATCCATAGGCAATAGTTGCAACTGATGAGAGAATACAATCCCAATGTGAATGTTAGCTGTTATTTTCATTTACATGAAAGAGCAAGATGGAAATAAAACAATATGCACGTCAGAACTTCACTCATTTGTTAATGGTATGAAAGACACCTTTAACTGATTTGGATAATAATCTTTGACTACTGAAAGTGTATCTCCTCAATTTTTTTGTGCTAGTTATGATAGAATGTCAATAGTCAGCAAGCATTTTAAGTTTATTCAGTTATCGCTAACATTTTTCTCAATTATTTACTTAAGCCTTGAGCAAAAATGACAAACCAAGTCCTGATTTGTATAGCATTTACACATTTTTATGCATACAGTGCCCCAATCATCTGAACATGGAATTGGGAAGAGATGTTCAGTAATTCACCATTATATTGTATTTTTATTATGCTGAGACGTAAGTAACCTCAAGAGCAAAAGATAAGCCGGAAGTGATGAGCTTTGAGTCATTATCATCTTTGCCTTTGTTTTTAACAAAATGTACTTAATTGTAAGCTTATAAAATCTAATTTTTAATAATTTCTGTGTTTAACAATAAGTTTGCAATATTCCTGAAGATTTATAACTGGGTTCTTGCAATCTGTAAGTCAGTCACATACATTGCAAGATGGAGTTTAATAAGAGCATTGCAGCTCGAGATTCTTAAATTTTTGTCTATTCTCAAGAATGAACATGAGACCCTGGGAAACAGTGTGGTGCCCTGTTAGGGATGCAAACTCTGAAGCTAGACTAAGGCCTTTTTCTGCCACTTACCAGCTGGGTTTCCATGAGCATGTTTCTTAGTCTCTTAGTGTTTTGGTATCCTCAACTGTAAAATGAATATAATAATAATAATAATTTAGTAATAACAATAATTCCCATCTTATGTATAGAATGAGGTGACATATAAAATCCTTGAAGCAAGATTCAGAGCATAGTAAATGTTCAGTGCCCATTAACTATTTTATAATTGGATTTTAAGACAGAATATAACATGATCAGGTTTACATTTTACAAGATCACTGTATTGTAAGGAATATTAAACTATGTGGGGGGTGCCTGGGTGGCTGATTCAGCTGAGCATCTGATTCTTGATTTCATCTCAGGTCATGAGCTCAGTGTGGTGGGATTGAGCCCTGAGTTGGGCTCTGTGCTGAGTGTGGACTTGCTTGATATTCTCTCTCTCTCTCCCTCTCTCTCTCTCTCCCTTTGCCCCTATCCCCAGCATGCACTCTCTCTCTCCTTTTCTCTCTAAAATAAAAGAAACCCCCTCAAACCAAAGAAAACTCCAGTATATGAAAATGGCAGTTAAATGCCTGCTGGGTATCCCTAGAGAGGCACAGAGTGATGGTTCTTGTATTCAATTTGTTGGAATAAAGATAGATACAACTGGACAGATTTTGAGAGAAATTTAAAAGACAGATGTCAAACATAACTCCAGTGTTTTTGAATTAGGCCATTGGAGGATTTCCTCTTCACTGAAGAAAAGAATGTTGGAAGGTAATCAGTTTTTTAAAATTTATTTACTTTGAGACAGAGAGAGAGCAAGTGTGGGGAGGGACAGGGGGACACAGAGAGAGAATCTTAAGCAGACTCCATACTTAGTTCAGAGCCTGACACTGGGCTCAAAATCATGACTGTGGGATCATGACCTGAGCCAAAATCAAGTGTCAGATGCTTAACTGAATGAGCCATCCAGGTGCCCCAGAAAGGAATCAGTTTTAGGCCAGGAGGGAGATCAATAGTTTGGTTTTAGACTTATAAGTTTGAGATACAATTAAGAATTTTAGGAGATGTGAAGTGGGTTGATGGGGACACATAGAGTCTGGAGATGTCTGTCTGGGCTATAAAGACACATTTTTGAGTTAGTGGTGTAAAGATGGAGTTAAAAACCTCATGAGTGGATAATATCCTTCAGTAGTTCAGAATATGCAGCAGAAAGATGAGATATCTTGTCTGAGGAACATCTATGTTCCAAAATTATGAGGAAGAAGTGTCAGAGAATAAGAGTTATTCTAAAAGCAGAACTTATTATTACTATTGTATTGATATGAAAACTGAGATTCACTTCTACGTTTCTTAGTAGGTTTCATGTCATATAGTCCATAAGTAACATAGCTGAGATTCAACTCAGTTTTATCCTGCTCAAAGGCTTTAGATTCATACGCCACACCTTACTGAGTCTCTTGCTATTAACTGCCATCTTTGATGAAATGAGATGTGTTTAGCTATTAGTTATACTCAGTATTTGGTAGATTCTTCTTCCATTCCCTTTCTGCACTGAAAGATCTATCAGTGTATAATAAACTGTATTTCTTATTATGCAATGAAAAAGAGATACAAAGGAGAGACAGAGAGAAAAAAGAGAGAGAGAAAGAAAGACAAGGGGGAGACAAGATACTTTTCTTTTCCTATGGAAGCAATTTATTCATTGTCTAGAAGAGCAATGGTTCCTTAAAAACCTCCAGTGCTTTCTAAGAGGCTGTTTTGTTTCTGATAACTCAAAGAGGAAAGATAACCTGTTTAGATACAACAAATGGTGCCAAATGGTAAAGGAAATAAAACACATCCTTAACTACCAAGTGTTTAAATACAATCTGACATTACTCTACATCTTTCAAAGGGAAGCCAGGGAAAGGAGAGATGAGGTTAAAACTGAGTGTCTGGAGAAGATTGAGGAAAAGTGTTCATTTACTCCTACTTATGTGATGCATACAAGTCAATAATCAGAGCCTCACTTTCAAAGAGGCTTGAACTCAAGCCAGAATTCAAAATGAAATTACATAAAATCATGTCTCAGGAAACACAAAACATCCAATAATAGGTCAATAAAGTGTATCTTTTTCAAGTACTGTGTGGGAGGTGTGCATTACAAATCTTTTCACTAAAGAATGGGAAAAGCAACTAAATGTTAAGACTGGTTCAAAATAGCTCACACAGAAGTGAATAAACAAAGCACCCAGATGAATATAAAATGCTTAATTTTTTTAAGTACTGCACACTTGAAAAAGACATTAATTGCTCATTCTAACCCAAAGGCTCCCAACCGTTACTGTCCTTTTATAGTAGGGACACAACAACAACAACCCAACAACCCCAGAATAGTTTGTATTCAGCTCAAGAGATACTCTTCTAGTGATGCTCCTAACATCAAATATAAAGAGCATTTTTGTTTAGAGCATAGGTGTATTTCAGACAATGAGATGAGCAATAAATTTAATACTGGACTCTGTTATTCGGCATGTGTATGGGATTTGTCATTTAAGGACATTTAAATCTGCATCAATATATTCATAACTTGCCTGTTAATAGATTCGTATTATCCCCTGCAAGGACTGTGTATTACCACATCCTTTAAATAAGGAAACTGAGGCAGAAAGTGAAGCAACAGTTTAAAGTTTACCAGGAGAAGCACTCTCCCTTTGGTTGTGGGTTCATTCATTTGAAGTGAATTACCTATTCTCAGGAGCCCTGTGATGGTCCTCACCAGGGTAATTTATATCCAAGTAGGGAGTACTTTGCTTTTAAGAGGAAACATTTTTACTTATTGTATTGTGGAATTGGATCTGTTACTAATATAATAAGAAATATATATCCTGACTGCACTAACATTAAGTCAAATACTGTGTTCTGTTTTTCCTTACCAGATGTTTTACAGCATGTAACTGTGTTAAGGAAGATTGATAAACCTAATAAACTTATATATAAACCTATCAGTAAAGGATTATAGAGAGGAAATTCAACCTTGCTTTGGAGTACTTGTAAGGCTTTCGAGCATAGGCTTTACTTTAGCATATTTCCATTTACCAGAGAATCATTTTTATCCCATGTTTCACAGCAATTAAGTTTACACTAAGAAAGAGAAATACATGCAAAGTTTTTAACCAAATTCTGTCCTAATTCAGCTCTAGTGAAGATATTCTGTGCCTTAGATATTTTGGATCTTTAAAATGGAAGTACAATATTGTCAGCAATGTGTTACTCAGTTTCATTAAATCTGATTTAATTCCTTGAGAAGAAGAATAAATTTTTAGAAACTTAAACATTTTATTAATGAGGGAGGAGGCTTAAATAATTTTCCTATGTAGCTATAACATTAGTTTAGCTGTTGGGAAATGAAGACATGACCTACAAGGTGAATATAGAATAAAAGTAAGTATTTTCCAAATTAGAAAAAGTATATATTCCTCATATATAAATAATATAACTAAAAAACTGTATAATAAGTACATTAACATCATTTAAATGTGGACACAGTAAAAACCACCTCTAAGATTTTGATGACCGTCTTTGTAGAACTCTACCAGGGGCATACTCAAGTATGAATCACAAAGTCGTACAGCACAGACTGTCTTATATAAACATTTTGTATATATCTTTTAGTTTTCTATCTAGTCCTTATGATTTGTGGTAGTGCTGTAGAGATTCTTAATACAAATCCTTGTTGGATGCCTGTTTAGATCATTTACATTTAATTTATTGATATACTTAGGTTTGTATCTAAAATTTTACTACATGTTTCCTATTTTAACTAGGGGCTTTCAAAACGTTTTTCTTTCCTTTGTGGCTTTCTTTTGTATTAATAAAATGTTTATTGTTATTGTATAACTTATTCTCTACTAAGCTGTTAGTATAAAATTCTTCACTGTCTAAAGTTATGCATACTCCTTAGTAGCCAGGACCTTGTTACAGTTAATAATTCTTAATATTAAATGTTCACTGTTCAAATTATTATGTGGTGTCTCTCTCCTGCTTGGACTGTGGCCGATACATTTTGTGTTTGTTTCTAATGACTGTTCTTCTGCCACTGCCAATTATCAGCACATAATCTGTGACCCTTGTTCCTTGGAATGAAGAGTCAGGGCAACTCTAGAATTTGCATAACATGCATTGAAGAGTAATATGAGCCACTGAACAGATGAAAGAAGAAACTGAGAATTAGAGATAGAATCTGAGAGAAAAGAAGTCATTAAAAAAATCATAAAACTAAAAGTAGAAAAGACCACCAGATCATCTGTGAGGACAAAACAGTGATGGAAGATAAAGATAAATCAAGAAGAGATGACTGGAATGTACCTAAATTTACATGTTTAGCAGAGTGGTTAGGGTAAACTAAACAAACAAACAAACAAACAAACCTAAAACTATCCCACAAAAGTATATAACATATGGGACAAATAAACATACTTTTGAAAAAATTCCATGGCCAGAATGTAAGGAAATCAACCAGCCCAAACAAAACAAAGCAGGCAAGGCTGTGGGGTAGCCCTGAGGGCCTCCATCAGGCCCCTGGCGATTTGGGTTGAGATGAATAGACAGTTCTGAGGGAGCCACACAAAGGTAGGACTTCCGCATTTGGCAGAGCCTGGTAAGGCTGAACACGCATACACTCAATGACTCAGGAAATCTACGCCTACATATTTACCCTAGAGAATCTTTGCACATTTGTACCAGGGACCGTTACAAAATTATTTATGTCAGCAAATTCATAAAGGTCAAAAGGGAAATACCTTAAATGTCCATCAGTAAACAAATTGGCCAGTAAATTGTGGTATATTCATGCAAGGAAATACTACTCAGTCATTAAGAATATATTAGAGCTATATACAACGACACCAATTTATCTGATAAACAAATTTTTTTCTTTTGTTTAATAGAAAGAACTAGTTGGGAACAATGCAATTTAAAAGTAAGGGCATGTTATTGAAGCAGACCAGTTGTTTTGGTCAGTAGTTTGAATCCATTTAATAAAATAATCCAGGGATCCTAATCTTAGCTACATATTTTCTTTAAACTGAGTTTATTCTACATGGAGATGAAATGTAGAATAAGCATAGCGATGTTTTTATTTACATAATAATAGCTGACCACCTCAAATGTGTTTTTAAAGATGTATTCCTAGTTGTAGAGTTTGTCAATGTGGTCTGAGCTCTTTACAGAAGAATAAGAGACGAATAATAATAAAAAAAAACACCTACTGATAACATGGAATTAGAATTATCTTTATTTATTTCCAGGGTCTGGGTTTGACTAGGTTGGTTAGGTGTATGACTCTTGATTTCAGCTCAGGTCATGATCTTACTCTGAGTTCCAACCCCATATCAGGCTCAGCACTCACATCCCATAGCCTGCTTGAGACTCTCTCCCTCTCTCTGCCCCTTCCACACACACACATGCTCGCTCTCTCTCTCTCTCTCTCTCCCTCTTTCTCTCTTTCAAAATAAATAAACTGGGGCGCCTGAGTTGCTCAGTCAGTTAAGTGTCCAGCTTCAGCTCAGGTCATGATCTTGTGATTGGTGGGTTTGAGCCTTGCGTTGGGCTCTGTGCTGACAGCTAGCTCAGAGCCTAGAGCCTGTTTCAGATTCGGTATCTCTTTCTCTCTCTGACCCTCCCCTGCTCGCGCTGTCTCTTTCTGTCTCTCTCTCAAAAAAAAAAAACAAAAAAAAAAAAACAAAAAACAAACATAAAACAAACAAAAAAAAACACCCAAAATAAATAAACTTAAAAAAAAGAAACATCTTTATTTTATTGGAGAATATTGCTCTAATTTGTGGAATTCTAACAGTGCAATAATTTTCACCCTTTGAACTTCTTAGGACTGTCTAAATATCATAGGTACATAATAGTCAACAAGTTGTCTTTTTAAAACCAATGACATTTGAAAACATTTCTTACTGTTACCTTCAAATGATTTGAGTATATTATTATTTGTTCAATAAAATGCATTATGATTAAAATGGTGGTTGTGTGTGTGTGTGTGTGTGTGTCTGTGTGTGTCTGTGTACATGCATGTGTGTACTTGGGGAGAGAATAGATAAGCAAGAAAAAAGAACACGAAAATAAAGGCTGAAGTGTTCTAAAAATAAGACTTATAATGGTTGATGAGCATAATGAATAATTTAAGGAATTTGACCTTGAACTAATAAATCATGTTTTACTTAAAAGTGGACAAAATTAATTTTATTTTCACAGATGTTCACTGATAAAAGAAAATGATATATCAGAATATAAATATGGTCACAATTAAAATTTTATAGCCTATCTGTTGACTTTTGAGCTTAGATTGTTGGCTTGATTACCTCAAAATATTTTATTATTTTCTATTTTGTAATATTTAAAAGTGCTTAACATTTTTTCAAATTAATCATTTCATTTAATTATAATACGAACCATGCTTTTGGGAGGGATTGCAAAATAAAATAGTTTAATTGATGAGAAAGAGAAACAGGAAAACAGAAACACAGGCTAGGAAAAGTATATTCAGAAAAAGTATATTTTGCCCAAGACCAGAGTTTAGGTGCTCAAGCCAAGATTTTTTGGCTATTAGTCCTTCATCACTTTGGCTAACAGTAGAATGGCATGATATTTTTTCAAGACTCATCAAAAAATAGTGTTTCAAGGTCAAACGGGAGGGAAGACTGGAAAAGAGAGGCCATTGGGAGTGCTGCTAAAGAATTCTAGTTGGAGGTAACAAAAGAGTGAATTTAAATGGTAGCTGTGGAAATGGATCCTGCTTCCAGCTTCTTAACTGTGTCCTATGTCCTTTAACACATTTTCTGTGAGAACTAGTTTGATTGAGATTCTTTACAATCCTTTTAAAGGTCTCTCTGGTGTTTTTTACAATGAGCTGAATGCGTTTGGATAATCTCTCTGATTTATCTAAGCTTAGTAAAATGCTCAATAAAAGTGGACTATTTGAATTCAGAGAAAGCACAGACTGCTGCTAGATTTTTGGAATGTTGTCTAATTTCTAAATATAAAAGGATAACAAATTAAACATTCAAGGAATAGAATATGCTCTATGGGTTTCATCCTTGCATAAAACACTGAAGTTTGAGGTTTGGCCAGAGAGCTTTTGTCTGTTTGCAGTCTCTGCCTCAACTCCACATTTCTTCCTGTTGCCTTGGTTTATTTACACATGGGCAAGTCAGGCTGTAGTTAGGTGAATATTTTCTTGTGGGTTATAATGTTTATTTGTGATGGTAGAGTGGAAAGGACACTAATCAAGAACTCACAAAACCTGTATTCTAGGCCAGGCTCTGTTACTTTCTTAAGATAAATTGTCAAATGACTTAGGTTAAATGAGTCATCTTTTTCCTTCAGTGTCCTCAAAATAGAGATTATAAATTATCTTATTCATTTTCTTTTTTTAGAGCATAAATGTATAATATCATCAAGTAAGTAAATACACAGAAATGAATTAAATGTTTAAATCATTTGTAAATAATAAATTGGGGGCCAGTATATCTTATTTATTTGTATGTTATAAAGTATATGGCTAGATTTGATGGATGATATAAGGTTACAACTACTGACTTAAGGCTTACTGATTATCAGGGGAAGCTGATATATAGATAAATAATAAATAATCACATATCTGTGTAGCAGATACTATAGATTGAGTCACTAACTACTGTTCCCACTCCTCTTCTATGTGCTCTTCTCTTCCAGGAAGCTGAGAAGCTAATAGGTACATTTAAAAAAAAGTTTCTATATTAATTCCAATTAGTTAGCATACAGTGTTATAATAGTTTCAGGCATACAATATAGTGATTCAGCACTTCCATACGTCACCCAGCTCTCATCATGACAAGGGCACTCCTTAATCTCCATCACCTATTTAACCCACCCTTCACCCTCCTTCCCTCTGGTAGCCATCAGTTTGTTCTCTACAGTTAAGAGTCTGTTTCTTGGTTTTCCTCTTTCCTTGTTTTCTGCCCCCCGCCCTTTGCTCATTTGCTTTGTTTATTAAATTCCACATATGAGTAAATCATATGATACTTGTCTTCTCTGACTTATTTCACTTAGCATAATACTCTCTAGCTCCAACCATGTTGTATATGGCAAGATTTTATTCTTTTTTTATGGCTGACTAATATTCCATTTCATATATCACATCTTCTTTATCCATTCGTCAATCAATGGACACTTGGGCTCTTTCCATACTTGAGATATTGTTGATAATGTTTCTATAAACATTGGGAGTGCACGTGTTCTTTTTGAAGTAGTGTTTTTGTATTCTTTGGATAAATACTGAGTAGTGTGATTGCTGGATCATAGGGTAGTTCTATTTTTAACTTTTTGAGGAGCCCCCATACTGTTTCAGAGTGGCTGCACCAGTTTGCATCCCACCAACAGTATAAGAGGGTTTCCCTTAACAGCTACATTTTCTGAATTACTTTGCACCTAGGTTACTGCCTGGCATTTAGGAACTTTTCACATTCAAGTCCATTAGACAGTTAGAAGCCATAGGTGAGCACTGAGACTGTGAGATGACAGCTACACCTAGTTTATTAGTCAGGGTTCTCCAGGGTAACAGAACCAATAACAAATATTTTGTATCTATTTGGATCACATAATTGTGGAGCCTGGCAAGTCTGAAATCTGTAGGGTAAGTCAGTAGACTGGAAGTCAGTAGACCGAGTCCAAAATCTGCAGTACGGGGCAATAGGCAGGAAGCTCAAGCATAATTTCTATGTCATAGAGTTTTTCTTTTTAATGTTTATTTATTTATTTTGAAAGAGAGAGAGAGACAGCAGAAAATGGGCAGAGAGAGAGAGAGGGAGAGAGAGAATCCCAAGAACACTCCCACTGCCCAACATAGGGCTTAATCTCACAAACTGATATCATGACCTAAGCTGAATTCAAGAGTTAGATGTTCAACTGGCTGAGCCATCCTGGTGTCCCTCTACATTGTAGTCGTAAGACAGAAGTTCCTTTTATTTGGGGAGCTTTTGTTTGCTTGTACAACCTTAAATTGATGAAATGAGGCTCATCCACATTGCAGAAGATAGTCAACTGGTTATGAATGTTAATCACATCTAAAACAATACCATCTAGAATAGTGTGTAATCCAATAGGCACCTTACTCTAGCCAACTCAGCAAATAAATAAACACACCTGAGGAGAAAATATTTGGAGCAGCATTGTTAGCATTTCTACTATACAAACATAGGGCTTAATGGTACAGATGCTAAGCAGTGGGTCACAGAACTAAAGGGGGGTTTTCACTATGCTGATTGTGTAGAAACCCATTTGATTTTCCTGGGCCTCTAAGATATTTTTGAATTCTTAATAATCCTTAGAAACTTTAAGCTAAGGTGGTGCCTGGGTGGTTCAGTCAGTTAAGCCTCCAACTTTGGCTCAGGTTATGATCTCATGGTTGTGGGTTTGAGCCCTACATCAGGCTCTGTGCTGACAGCTCAGAGCCTGAAGCCTGCTTCGGATTCTGTGTCTCCCTCTCTCTCTGCCTCTCCCTGCTCATGCGCTGTCTCTCTCTGTCTCAAAAGTAAATAAAACACTAAAAAATTAAAAAAAAAAAAGAAAGTTTAAGCCAAGTCCAGAGTGCATACCATTGTAGGGCACCTGGCTGGCTCAGTCAGTGGAGTATATGACTCTTGATCGCAAGGTCATGAGTTCAAGTCCCACACTGGGCATAGAGATAATTTTTAAAACTTTATTTTTGAAGTTAAAATGAAAGGATACATACTATTATCCTATTACTTTGTTAAAAACAAAACAAAACAAACACAGGTCTCAAAATGGAGTCACTTGTTAAGGCCCCATGTCAGCAAACCAAAACTTAATACCTAATCAAACAGCAGTTTTTATCACCCAAGAAATGTAAACGTTAACCAGTCAACATGGCATTCCCTGGCCAGTGCCAAGAAATTTTTTGAGAGACCCCTTCCATTTCTCTGAGAAGGGCAATTTTGCCTAAAAAATTCATTCTTTGCTAATAATTACTTCCCCCCCCCAGTCTCTCTCTCTGCCTTTGAAAACATTTCCTTTTTGGGGCACCTGAGTGACTCAGTCAGTTAAGCGTTCAGCTTCTGGCTTCGGCTCAGGTCATGATTTCTCGGTTCCTGAGTTCGAGTCCTGCATTGGGCTCTGTGCTGACAGCTCAGAGCTTAGAGCCTGTTTCAGATTCTGTGTCTCCCTCTCTCTGACCCTCCCTTGCTCACACTGTCTCTCAAAAATAAATACAAAGCCTAAAAAAAAAAATTAAAAACGTTTTCTTTTTTTATAGCTCAGTGAAGCTTCTTTCTATTTGTTAGATGCTTCCAGATTCATGAATTCCTTAATAAAGCCAATTACATCTTAAATTTTACTCAGTTGAGATTTTTGTTGTTTAATAGTCTGCAACTAAGAACCCTAACCAAAGTTGAAGTTCTTTCAAATGACATAATTCAAAGATATGGGCCCTAGAATTGGTTTTCTAACCTAGATTGAGTTTGAAACAGTGAGAATTCAGTTAGTATTAGAGGATGATTTACTGATATTCCATGATAGGCAAGGTTATAGAGTTACTTAAATTATCCCCTTCAACATTTTGAATGAATTTCCTTATAAATCTAAGGCTTTAGCATACTGAATGGATATTCTGACAGGTCATTTTTAGAGGGAGGAAGAAGACAAGTATTGTGACATGATTTGGCTGTGTTTTTAAAAGTGTATTAATTTATTTTGAGAAAGACAGAGAGAGCACATAAGTGGGGAGGGGCAGAGAAAGAGAAGGAGAGAGAGAATACCAAGCCTGTTCTTCAGCTGGGCCCAATGTGGGGCTCGAATTCACAAACTGTGAGATCATGACTTGAGCCAAAACTAAGAGCCGGATATTTAACCAACTGAGCACCCAGCTGCCCCAAGGTGGCCGTTTCTAAGTGCAATCAGGATCTTATGGAAAAAGTTATAACTGTAAGATAGTTTCTCACCATACAATAAAAAAAAAAGGAATAAGAAAGGGAGGGATGGAGAAAGGAAGGAAGAGAAGAAGGATGAAAGGAAGAATGGAAGAGGAAGGAAGATAAATAAGTCTCTCATTTTCCCAAATTACAACACTGATATCACCAAAAATAAGATGCAGCTTTGATTTTGAGACTGATAAATTTCCATGATTAGTTGACCGAATTCACATCCTTGCAAAGTTTAATGTAAAAACTCTGTTGATTAGAAATTCAAACGTATTCTGAGACAAAAGACAGAGAAGTATAATATTGATAAATTTATTTTTATAGGGGTACTTATCAAAGATTCTGGATCCCTTGTGCTAGAAAGTGCAGCTAAGAGGGATTCTGTTTGCTTAATTAGCTGACCTATATTAGGTCTCAGAAGAGGCTTATACTAAATTAAATGTAAATAAAATCTCCTTATGGAAAAATGCAGAAGAAAGAATGCAATAACTTAGAGAAATGGGAATTTATTATGTACATCCCATCCATCTACCTTCAAATACAATCCCAAAGGATATCCTGTTCTCCAAGGCATTTGGGAGAGTACCAGTATCTTTGAAAAGTACTGTAGCAGTTGCCCTTTGTAACCTGGGATGAGGGTAGGAAATGCTGCCATTTAAGTGGATTTTCTTATTTTGTAGTGGAAGAGGCTAAATATCAGTATTCTAGTGCCAGACAAGATGGCATGGTTATAATGATGGGCAGCAGGGAAATCATGGTAATCAAAATACTTTGGTCCATGTAGGTCTTTGTTGACCTTTAATTTATCATGAAGTCTTTGGTACCAAAATAAATGGGCAGCCTCCTACCATCCTACTAGGTTTCTAGAAGTGTCTCCCTCACTTAAAATAGAGAAAGAAGAGAAAGGAAATGAAAAAAGAAAAGAAAAGAAGAGAAAAGAGAAGGAAAGGAAAGGAAAGGAAAGGAAAGGAAAGGAAAGGAAAGGAAAGGAAAGGAAAGGAAAGGAAAGGAAAGGAAAGGAAAGAAAAGAAAAGGAAAGGAAAGGAAAGGAAAGGAAAGGAAAGGAAAGGAAAGGAAAGGAAAGGAAAGGAAAAGAAAGGAGAGAAAAGAGAAGAGAAGAGAAGAGAAGAGAAAGAAGAGAAGAGAAGAGAAGAGAAGAGAAAAGAAAAAAGAAAAAAGGAAAAGGAAAAGGAAAAGGAAAAGAAAAGGAAACTACTTTCAGTCTAGCAAGAAACAGAAGCCTGAATTGAGTTACAAAATACTCTATTTTACCATGTACTCAATTGCCAGCACTGAGGGAGGTTAGACATGGCTGCCTAACAAACTGCAACTCCACATCAGTTTGAGGAAGATGTTTAAAACATACAGGTATTGGGGCACCAGGGTGGCTCAGTCAGTTAAGCGTCCAACTTTGGCTCAGGTCATGATCTCACGGTTTGTGGGCTTGAGCCCCATGTTGGGTTCAGTGCTGACAGCTAACTCAGAACCTGGAGCCTGTCTTTGGATTCTGTGTCTCCCCTTCTCTCTGACACTCCCCTGCTCACGCTCTCTCTCTCTCTCTCTCTCTCAAAAATAAATAAGACATTAAAAAATTTAAAAAAGAACTTACACCATTTATCAAAATAATTGTGCAGTGGGAAAGAGATATACCTAGAATGTTTTTGATTGTTGGAAGCTGGACACAGTTATTGCTAATGATACAAGTGAAATTTAGTCTTGGCTGACATGATGCAGGACTCTTGATCTATCTTTACCAGCTTGGTCTTAGAGAACAGTGGTAGAATATTGTAAAATAACACATTTAAAATTATGTACTATATGACTCTTAATGAAACAAATAAGGATCATCATGCACCTTGGCAATTGATATACAGTTATTGATTTAGCCGTCTTACTATTCCAATAAGTCAAGAATACTGGAAATAATTTATTTCAGTTGGCTGGGAAAATGCTAAGTCTTCAGTGTCTAACTTTAGATAGATGTCATTTTTCTAACTCTCAGCCATAATTTTATCTGTGGAGAGCTTCATCATTCCAAAGTCTCCCAGAACATCAATTCAGTCTTTTTCATTGATGATACATGTGAATAGAATCTAGGAAACAAGAAATAGCAGGTACCTAGATGCTTTGATTAGACACATGAATGTGGTAATAAAGGAGATATACACTAAGGAAATTCAAAGACTCAAAAGCCCAGCAAATTTTCCAAGGATATAGTAGTCTGGGGCATATTGAAAATTTGTTTTCAATGTAAAACCACTATATTTTGCTCAGTCTAGTATTTGAAAAGTAAGTTAGTTTGGATTTCAGAGGCAACATATGTGATATTTGGCATTTGTGTAATTTCAACCTATTTATTGGATAATTAGCCTATCAGCTTTTAATTGGGCTGAAACAGAAAAAGACTCTCTAGTTTATCCAGGCTGTCGTATAAGCAGTTTTGACACTTAGCCCTTATGACTCAACAGATTCAGTGACGCTTGAAATGTTTGTGACAGATTGGGATGTTGAAAGGAAGTAGTAATAAGCTCCAATAAGAGAATTGTAGCTCAGCTCCTAGGTTGTGAAGCAAAGCTAGGGTGTCTACTATACTATTACGAGAAATATCTCTTGTACTTATTAGATATTCTAAGGTTATTCATAAAACACCAAGTCATCATGTGGCCTGAGCTTCTCAGTGTGTCTGTGTGATTTAATCTACAGAAGTATCCTTTTGGGCAAACCTAAAGTGGTATGTGTGGGAACAAACTCAAGAAGATACTGAAGGTGTTAGGAAGAGTTATGAGCAGGAGCTCATTTTCTCTATGTGCCTACTCCAGCTGCATTACCATCTTCTTCTCAACCTCTACTGAGAGCTTCAGGGAATGTCCAATGTCAAATAACTGAAGGTAATGAATTTGAAACCTGGTTGTAGCGAGCTCTGTATGGTATTCTACAACCAATCAAGAGTAAGAGTAGAACACTGTATACATACAATTCATGATTGTCCCTGAAAGGAAGTGTATAAAAAGTGCCTTCCAGGAGGCAACACTTTGAGTACAGATGATTTTTCCACTTTGATTAGGAGTGATGAATAGGGTGTGGCACCATTTAAATTCATGAGCTGTAGCTAGTGTTTGGCCAGATGATCAGGGATTTGGAGGAATATGTTTGGAATATTAATGACAAGGTTTGAAGGGAATTTATGTAAATGGGTCCCAAATTTGAAATATCTGTGTCTCATGTGAATGATCACCAGATGGCCCAGTCTGTGGAGGAATCTCTCAGTAATCTGTTGAAAGACTCACTTTTTTTGGTCAGGTAATTATTTCTGGACTTTCCCAGTTTTTATTCTATGCAATCATGAACAAAATGCCATGATAGCCAGGGCAACGTACCGAGGTAAGCTTATAAACATGAGACTCGCCTCTTCATGAGTGTTGTTTATGTTACCGTTCCTGAGTGTCCATCCTGCCAAGAGCAGGGACCTACACAGAACAGCTAATAAAGTGTAACCATTTGGAAAGACCAACTAAAAATTTGGGAGTTCACTTACATTGGACTTTTCCATTTTGAAAGTACAATGATTTGTCCTCATTGAAACTGACTTATTCTTGGTATTGCTTTTTTCTTTCTTCCTTACTTGTTTCTGCCAGCAATATTATTCATGGAGTTACTTCTTTTCTTATTTTTTGTCACCAAAAACAAAACAAAATGAAACAAAACGTAACTTCTGACCAAGGAATTCATTTTACCACAAAAGAAGGAAATTGTTAAATGCTCATGGGTTTAATTTTAACTTAAAAAATGTATTCTATCACCAAGTTGCCAATTGCGTTATAGAAAATAAAATGTTTATTTAAGACTAAGTAAGGAGCCAGATGGGAAACAATGCATTAAAGTGTTTTATGCTGTCCTATAGAGTGCAAAATAGATCCTTAACCAGCAAACAATATATGGTAATATTTTTCCCACAATTAGAATGCATGAGTCTTGAAACTAATGAATGGAAGAAAGAATGGTACTTTCACTATAGCACTAAAATGGCCCACTCTTCAAATGTTTGCTTCCTATTCCTGTGACTTAATACAGTGCTAATTATGAAGTTTCAGAAGACAAAGAACCAATACTTCTAACAATGGATGCATTGTTGCAATTGAATGCAGTTGAGAAAATCAACCAGCCAATTTTTGCCTTTCACACCACCAGATGGCTGGACCAACAGGCAAAAAAGTCTTGATTTAGTTAGCAAGTGATGCTTCCTGAGAGCAAATAGAAAATACACAGTAGTACTGGAAAGAAGTTATAAATACAAACCATACCCTTGTGAAAAATTCCAAAAATTAAAGTCATAGTAGATATCCATAATTTCTTCTTTACTCAGTTCTATATATACTTAAGTGTATGCATATTTTTCCAAATCTATTTCCTTATTATTTTATACAGATTGTGTGGACAAAATTAAATATAATTTAGTACAGAGACTAGAGGATAGCAAGCTGAGATTGTGACTATGAACAGTGGATAGAAGAAAACCAACAACCTAGCAAGTCTGTGGTAGGTAGTGAGACTATGTATGGATCTACACTTTTGTTGAGAGGTGAGACTTGCCACAGATATTTCATTTCTATAATGAATGGTTATGATCTATTAGGCACATTCACATGCTTTTGGCTAGAGTTGTTGATTTGCTTATGAATATGGAAGATGGACATGTTTGGGAGTGAGTAATGAAATATTTGTTTTGTAGTAGGTATTGTAGTTTGGCAGTGGGTTTCTATGATAACAATATACTAATTTCTAGAAAGCAGTGATGGTTACTTAATGTCTGTGTTGTTACTGATGTATAGCCTCTAAACTAATATCCTTGAACACTTCAGAAACTCCATGAGTTCCCTAATTCCCTATTCCATTCTGCAAGTAAGCCTTCTAAAGATTGAAACTGATTGATTGACTGATTCACCCATTCATTGATTCATAGAAGAAATAATTATTGCCTATGATGAGATGCTGAGTAGAAAATTTCCTTTTTTTTCAGAAGTATAAAATGAGATTGAAATTTGGGAGAACAGAAGGTAAGGAATGATAACCCTGTTTTGTAAGGAAGAACAGAGATCTCCAGAATTCTGCTTCCTAGATCACCATCCCCCACTCCTTACATCCTCTCTTTCCCTGGGTATCTGACCTAGAAGACTATGGGGAT
>NC_043706.1:121211256-121230450 GCF_006229205.1 Suricata suricatta
ATTCAGAATATAGGCTAACTTGGTAAATGTTTCATGTGCAAGTAGAAAAAATTTCATTCTTCTTAGGTGAAGTTATCTAAATGGTATTGTTCAAATGTTCTATATTTTTACTGGTATCTTTCTACTTATTTTATTCATTACTGAAAGAAGTGTGCTAAAGTCTATAATTTAAGCTTTGTTTTTGTCTACTTATCCATTCTTTCCTACTTTTTGGTTTTATGTTTTTTTTAATGTATTTAGAAGCTGTTATTATGTACATACATGCAAGATTATCATGTCTTCTTGAAAACTTGACAATTGGCCATTACCCTTTATCCTTATGTAATATCTTTCTTTATTCCTAATCATAGTTTCTGATGGTGTTGTTCTGAAGTATGCTTTGTCTTCAGTTTTTTCTTTTATAAATTACATTTTCAAGCTATCTTGTCCATCATTTTATTTTTAACTTTTGGTCATCATTATGCTTCTAATGGTTTCTTATAGACATCTAGGTTTTTTTTTAAATCTGATCCAAAATATGTCTTATAATCAGTGTGTTAAAATCATTTACATTTATTGTAATTATATATGATTAGATTTATATGTGTCTTATTAGTATTGATTAGCCTTCTTTTTGTCCCTCTACTATATGCATTTCTTTTTCTTTTCTTTTCTTGAATTCTTTGTTTTTTAAGTGTTTATTTATTTATTTTGAGTGATGGGGGAGTGCAGAGAGAGAGAGAGAGAGGAAGAGAGAGAATCCCAAGCAGGGATTCTCCCAACATGGAGCTCAGTCACATGGTTTATGAGATTATGACTTAAACCAAAATCAACAGTCAAATACCTAACCTACTGAGCCATCCAGGTGTCCTGTTTTCCTCTCTTCTTTTGAATCATTTGGATAATTTAAAGTCAATTCACTGACTTTTTAGTGTGTGTGTGTGTGTGTGTGTGTGTGTGTGTGTGTGTGTGGCTTCTTTAGATATTTAAAACCATACTTTAAAGGTATTGAAACATACATAAAAAATAAATATATATTTATGTAAAAATATTTCTTATATATTTAAAATATTACTTGATAATCTTTTCTTTCCTTAGAGTAGCTAAACATGCCATGTAGGAGAAATAAAACATTTATGTCAATATGTATTTCCATTGATAAATACAAAGTTTGTTTAAAGTTTTAATATTTTGAATTTTATAAAAATATTTTTATAGGTATCTTGGTATATATCTTTTAAATAAATTATAAATTCAATGGTATTGAATCTTTATGGGAGTAATTTCTCACATTTAATTTTTAAGTTAAATAAGTTTAAAATTCTATTAAATTATACAACTAGACAATTGTTCATTGCATGCTTACACCATACCCATAATAGAGATCTTTATGTGATCACTACTATATTTAGCTTGTGTCATTAAGTACTTAGATTCAATTATTTGAAGAATATGACCTTAATTCTTATAAAACTGTAGAAACACACAAAAGCACTTTAAGAAAAAAAAAGGAGAAAAGAAATAACTTTAGACAGTATTTTTATTGAAAAATCAAACCCATGTTACAGTTCACCCATACCCAAGGAGATGTTTTTTTTTCTGTTTGCACATAGAGAACTAGAACTTCTCATTTGGAAAAAAGAAATATTGCTAGTGATCAATGGATAGAAAAATATGCATCCAAATCAAATAGCAAATGTTGAGCCCAGAGAATTCAAATTAGCAAAAATAGTCTAAGAATGCCAGATCAAAATATAAAGTAAGTTAAAGCAGGAAAGTATAAACACCAAAGAACAATGTTTCTATTAATGTTATGGACACAGCACTACAAAGTTATCATGATGATGATGATATAACAGAACTAAAATGGAATTTTATATTTTGTATTTCCTATTAACTTATTGAGAAGCACAATAAAGTATTATTAAAATTTAAGCATTGATATTTAAGTAAAATATTTAAAAACAAGGAAAAAGGTCAGATTTGAAAAGATGATGTGGGACAAGAAACTCCACTCATCTGGATACCCTTCTGCTCCAATAATCTGATCCTCTCTGTGTGAGGATTTGTGTGTAAAAGCACTAGATAATAAATAATGGCTTTTATTCATTAAAGATACACTAGCAAGATTTTATCATAAAAATAATTTTTAAAATTAGAAAAATTATTTTTAGTTTTAAAATATTTTCAAATACTTCTTTAAAGGGTTTTTATTTAAATTCCAGGTGGTTGATGTACAGTGTATTATTGGTTCCTGGTGTAAAATGTAGTGATTCAACACTTCCATACAATAGCTGGTCTGGTAGAGCTTACCTTTGTTTGTTTGTTTGTTTGAGTCTTTCAAGGTTGTATTTGAATTCCAGTTAGTTAACATAGAGTGTAATAATAGTTTCAGGCATAGAATTTAGTGATTCATCACTTACATACAACACCTAGTGCTCATCGCAAGTAGGGCTTACTGCTTTTAAATCATTGTTAAGAATAAACCCATAGTAACCAAAGATAATTGGTTCTTTCTACCAATCTATTTATTTCAGTTATATGTGTGATTTTACTTTCAAGATCCTGTCAGATGCTAATTGGAATGATCACTTATGTTTCTGAGACCAGAAACTTTATGACTTACATAAAGCACTTTAGAAAAAGAAATAATACAACACACACACACACACACACACACACACACACACACACACCAGCCACTGCAGCTAGATATCTCTCCTCTTCCTTTCTAGCAGTTTCTCTTTGAAGAGAAGTCTTCTGTTTAATGACAGAGACTAGAGAGTATACTTGTTTCTCCTATTTTCCCTTGTTCTATTTGAGTCATCCTTTGTTGACTGAATCACTACTAACAACTTGGCACTAGGGAGAGTTAACTTTTTTGGTAATGCTTCTCATCCTCTTTTCTTCATAAAATAATAAAGACATGCATTGATGACAGAATGGTTTCAGGTAGAGCCAGGCGTATACTGATAATTCTCAGTAGGCAGAAATGCAAGCATCGAGGTTCAACTCTAGTTTGGTATTGGAAAGGGGTCGTCCATGAGCCCTGAGCTTACCTTCTCATTCTTGGCAAGTATACCAGGAATCTCAAGACCTGACCATGCTCTTTTCCTAAATCATTTCTCAGTGTTGTGTTTTCAGTGAGCAATCTTTTGGGAGGGGGTGACATCTATCTCCAGCCACAGAACAGCCTTCCTTCCATTTATTAAAAAAAAGGAATAGAGCCTCCATAATCAGTGGTTCTCTCTTACAATGCAATCCACCACAGGTGATGAAATCTTCTATGGATTTTGCTCTGGATACAATTGTGTCCTTCCAAAATTCAACTGTTGAAAGTCTAACCCCCAACGTGATTATATCTGGAGACTGGGTCTTTAGATGGTAATTAAAATTAAATGAAGTCAAAAAGATGGGTACCTAATTGGATAAAATTGTGAGAGAGATAGCTCTTTCTCTGCACTTTGTGTGGACACAGGGAGAAGGAAAGCCAGGAGGAGAAAAAGCCATACTTAGAGTGGCTTTCAAGTATGAGAAAAAAAGCGCCACTTTTTCTCATGCATAAAAGCCACTCTAAGTATGAGAAAATAAGTTTCTGGTGTTTAAACCACAAAACCTGTGGTATTTTATTATAATAGTCTGCACAGACTAATACAGGCCCTTTATGTCAGTCCTGCAGAATTTGAGCATGAGAGGATGGGGAACTGTCAAAGAAAAAAAAAATTAAGGTCTCTTGTTTTTGCTGTGATTAATAAAATATTTTGTCTCTTAATCAGAAATCTCATACATTTTCCCAATATCCTTGAAATAATAAGAAGTTAATTTGTTAGTGTACAATTCATATAAAACTTTGGACCCTACATACTGCTTTAATTTAGGATGCCCCTAAAGCAATCAGCTACTAGTGAGTGCCAGCAACGATGATAATGATGAGGAGAGTGATGGTAGAACCTTCCTGTCCAAGCAGCTATGACTGTCACTATGATCATACATAAGACACCCTGTTCATCAATTTTTTAAGTATTATCTCAATTAATCTTAACAATCTGCAAAGTAGCTAACATTAAATAAGGGACTTAACTGATCTGATTTTTAATAGATTATTCTGAGTAGTACATGAACAATGGAATCAAAGTAAAGTGAGCAGCTATTGAAATAGTCCATAAAATGTAACAGCAGTTCAAATTTGTGCTAGAGATATGATAGATATTGAATTGCATCCTTATTAGTGGTTTCAGAAAACTCAATATACTCAATTAATGTTAGCTAATTTAATTTTATTGTTCAGGCTTTCGAAATTTGTTTTCTTTTCTGGGGGGTGGTATTTAGATTAATCTCATACAAATCAAATAAAGTTTAGGTCCTAACAGTGGTATATCCAAGGCTTAAACTGGCAATTTTGAGTGGGATTATAGTCATCCACATTCACTTTGTTCAATGGAATCTGAATTCTCAACATGCCTTTTTAGGGTGGTCCATACTGAATGCCAATCAGGTTGATTCAGATAATTAGAATATCTATGTAGTTTCAGCCTTTTAAAAAATGTTTTCAGGGGGGCCTGGGTGGCTCAGTGTCCAACTTCAGTTCGGGTCATGATCTCACGGTTCATGGGTTCAAGCCCATGTTGGCCTCTGTGCTGACAGCTCAGAGCCTGGAGCCTGCTACAGATTCTGTACTTCCCTCTCTTTCTGCCCTTCCCCTACTTGTGCTTTGTCTCCCTTTCAAAAATAAACAAACACTAAAAAATAAAGAAAAATGTTTTCATATGGATTTTTTTTTCATTTCCAAACTGTATGTGTACTGGGGTATCAGCCTACATATCTTTATGTGAGGAAATGTGTTAATTTCCAGTCTTTCTCAAGGAATCACAGCTATGGCCAAACCCTGCCCCTTCCTCTCAGACTGACTAGATTTTTCCCTCTTGTCATATTTTTCTCATACAGGCTGTGGAGAATGAATGAGTGTCTGGTTTTCAGTTTCCCACACTTCCTCAGATTAAAGGGTTATGCTAAATTCTATTTATAAATGGCTGTTTTCTATTCTCCTTATGTGACCAGGGGAAGGCAGTATTAGGTACTTACAAAGTCACCTGACCAAGAGGGCGTTGATCACCTCTTGTACATTATTTCCTTTGGCTTTCTAGAAGCCCCTCTCCCATGACCTCATTGTTTACCGCGCCTTGCAGTACTTCATAGTTTATTTTATTTTATTTGTTTTAATGTCTATTTATTTTTGAGAGACAGAGAGATACAGAGTGTGAGCAGCGGAAGGGTAGACAGAGAGAGGGAGGCAGTTTCTAAAGCAGGCTCCAGGCTCTGAGCTGTCAGCATAGAGCTCTATGTGGGGTTTGAACCTATGAACTGTGAGATCACGACCTGAGCTGAAGTCAGATGCTTAACCGCCTGAACTACCCTGGCACCCCAGTGCTTCATAGTTTAGTACACAAGCGTAAGACTCTTTGAATCAGCCACCTGCTCCTTATGACTCCTACAAAAATTTTATAAGGAACATTTAGTCTCTGTGGTTTTTTTTTAATTGCTTTTTGGGAGATATATTAGCAGTGTTGTTAGAAGTCTGTAGAAAAGTTGAGCAAGAACAGAGAGTAGCACAAACTATTCATTCTATTTTTGTTCTGAAACATGTTACCAAAAGCTGATAAAGATTGAAGCAAACCTAATGTTTTAAGTGAACAAAAATGGTTTCTTGAAAGTTGTACCAATTTCTAGGAGAAAATTATTTACTGTTACATTTTACATTTACATGTACATAGTGGGGGTTAAATTGCTTAGAAAATTTTTATTAAAGTTACTTTGGTAATTAAATTGTTTGGAAAAAATAGTTGAAGTTAATTTTGCCAAAATTAATGTTGCTTTATTTACATCTTACGTATTTTATTATTTTTTTAAGCTGTTGAGAACATTTTTCATGTATCCCTATAGCCTATAGCTTAAAAGTTTCCATTCACCTTGATTATTTATTATGGATTGAATTATTATGATCTGATAAGCAAATTCAAATTAATTCTTTGCTCTGGCTGTTCTTTTTGTTTTTCTCCTTTGTGGAAGCCTATCTAAAAGTCAGTTGTGAAGTTTCTATTCCAATGTGGTCTAACTCTGTGCTCTGATCATCTGCATTAAAAGATCAATAGGATACGGCTCTGGGACAGTCAACTCACCTATTTCATTAACATTGTTTCAAGATGGGAGACTAGTAATAACATTGCCTAGCTAATAGGTTTACTGGGAAAACTAATTAGTTAATACTTGCAAAGACAATTTAAGTAGTCTAATTTTTTCCCAAGAAATGCATATATCATAAAGGAAATGCAAACATTCCTTCAAACCAGGAGCCATGCTGTATTTAAAGAGCTAAGATATTCAATCTACAAGTTATCTGTCAGAATTTTTTCTTTAATGAATAATTCAACATTTAAGCATTAATATTAACCTTTTCATTTTAAATATAGTCTGATGTCAAATATATATATAAAAAACCCTTAGAATTAGTATACCCTTTGACCAGAATTTTTGCTTCTAGAAATTTATTCTAGGGAAATCATAATGAGTATGTGCAAAGGTCTAATGACAAGAATATAGATCAAAATTGAATTTAAAGTAGTGAAAAATAAACAAATGAAATGCTCAACAATAGGGAAAGCTAAACATTATATTATAGTCATAAGTATAAATACTGTGCAACCATTGGAAATCATATATAGAAATACTTCTTTACAAAAAATTCATTTAACATATTATTAATAAAATACTTATAAAGAATTTGATTATATTAAACTAAGTCTTAATTTATATTTTTGAAAATTAGTGGTGAGTTTGCAAATTTGTGTATTAATTTTAGGAAAAGTGAATAAAATCTATTTGTACTTAATTTAAAAAATATATATATGCAAACATTTATACACACATAAACATCTCTGTGTTTAGACATATGTATGTATGTACATGCATTTACTTGAAATGTGATAAACCCATCATAAGCTTGGGGTTTTTTTATGGTTTTCCATATATTTAAGATAAATTCTGCCATCAACATTTGTTAAATTTAAAATCAGAATAGTTGTTATGAATATATATGAAGCCTGGTAACAAGTTATTTCTCTACTATATCAAGACTTTAAGTATGAAAACCTTTAGTTTACTCATTACCCAAATGGTCAGAGATCACTGACTTTGTCTAGATACAGGATTTTCATAAATAATTCTTTCAGGAATTTGTGAATTTATTTTATTGATTGTGGAATCAATAGATCATTTCTAATGAATCTGGCTTGTTTAATGAATAAAGGTTTGGTCTAAATATTACATCTAAAGTAGTAAAGCATTTATATTCCACTGGACAGGATCACTTAAACCCTGATTAGTTAACAGACTGTATTCATGAGAACAGTGTATTGATTTCAATGGCTTTATTGATTTTCAGTCTGTTGAACCTAGGTACCTTGCAAATTTATGGGCCGGCTTCATTGACTGTGCTTTGATGTAATATATAGTTGCTTTAGAAAGTGCTATAAGAAGTTTCTGGCATCTGACCTTTCTTATACAAGATCATTAACCTGTAATTTTTTACTATTTTCAAAGGTCTTTCATAGGAGAATAGTAAAATCATTAATTTTAAGTTCTGTCTAAAAGGGAAAATGAAAAGCTAGGTACTATTGAAAAATGAAATCTATTTAAAATAAATTTTTCATAAGATTTTAGTTTATTTGAAATATAACTTTTTAGATAAGAGACATGACTAAGTGAACTTAAGTCAGGCCTTATTCCATGCTGTTTTCGGACCCCATTGGGTTACTTGGCCCTAACCAGCAAAAGATTAGAACATGCATTAGTCACAGCATTTCTCATGGTGCCTTTCAAAATTATTTCAACTCTCTCAAACAAAATTAACTGAGTTTCCTATAATGTTTGATTCCGAATCTTTTGATACTGTGAATTCAGTTTAAATATTAGTTCATAGTTCAGTACTAGAGAAACTAATTCTATGAAGTCTTTAAAATTGAAAAAAAATGTTTCTTGCACAAGTTATGTCATTATCAAAGATGCCTAGAGTGATTAATGAGATTATTCAAATTCCCTGGCTGGGTTTCACTTACTCTTTCTGCCAAAGGTGTGTAAATAAAGTTGAAATTTGTTTATTTTGTTCTTAATGACTTTGAGTAAAGATATATGCGTTCAAATTTAACCTATGGTTCCTCAGCAATGTTCTATATCTACTTTCATTTATGACATCAACCACTGAATACTCAGCAATATTTTAGGTTTTATCATTTGAATAAACTTCTGTTCATCTCATGTCTTTAGTACCTCCCAGTACAAATTTCTTCCCATGTGTGTTCTTATCCAACTAGTTAATACAAGTGTTATACTGGACAGTACTATGGTTTGCTGATAGACTTCCCCTTCTAGACTGACATTGATCTATGAATCAATTCAATCATGAAATAAAGATAGATAGATGACATAAAGATAAAGACAGAACAAATAAATAAACTTCTATTGACATTCTAACATATGCCAGGATTTTTCTCTATGATTAGCTGAGTAACCAAGTACATAATTGTTGAATTTTACGACTCAGGTTAGAACTCTATTTCTGGTTACCGGCTGTTTGACTTGGATGAATGATTTACATTTTCTGTGATTTGTTCCCCAACTATAAAATATATAACTGAGGCCCTGGAGTGGCTCATTCAGGTAAACAGTTGAGAGAGCCTGCTTAACATTCTCTTGTTTTTTCTCTCTCTCCCTCTGCCCTGTTTCCTGCTTGCAGTCACTCTCTCTCTCTCTCTCTCTCTCTCTCAAAAAACCAAACCAAAGCAACCAACCAAAAAAACAAAAACAACCAAAAAAACTCACTTGGGTCAAAGACTACATCTCAATAGGAATTTTTAAATATGTTTAACTCAATGAAAAGTCAAAATTTGTGGGATAGCACCAGATAGTCCTTAGCATGAAAGTCTATGCTCACAAATGTGTAACCTATATGAAATGGACCAATCCCTTGAAAGATATAATCTACCAAATTCAAGCAAGGATAAATGGATAACCTGAAAGGTCCACATCTATCAAAGGAATAAAATAATTGTTAATAACCTTCCATAGACTAAATGACCAGGCTTATGTAGTTCGAATTGTGAAGTCTATCAAAAATTTTAAGGAAAGATAATACTTATTTTCTATAATATCTTCTAGAAAATAGAAGAGGGAAGAGTTTCTAACTCATTCAATGAAGCCAGCATTACTCTAATAATAAAACCAAATAAAGCCATTATAAAAAAGTACAGACCCATCACTTATTAATATTCATGTAAAAATCCTCAGCAAAACATTAACAAACAACATTAACAAAGTATAAGATTTATCTACCACAGCCACATGGTATTTATTCCAGGTATGTGAGTCTGATTCAACTTCCAAACATCAAATGATGAAGTCTAACACACCAATAGGCTAATGAAGAAAAATAATAATATTAATAAATGCTAAAAAATCATTTGATACTAACCCAAACCATTTATATAAAAACTCAGTAAACTAAGAAGAGAAAGGAAATTTCCCAACTTGAGAAGGAAGATATACAAAAAGCCTACAGCTAACATCATACTCAATGATGCTAATTTGCTTATAATAACCAGAATATAGTAAGGAAGGCTCTATATCCATTCCTAGTGAATATCATACTGTGAGCACTAGCTAATGATATAAGTAAAGAAATATTCAGATTGGAAAGGAAGAAATAAAATTATTTTATTTGCAATTGACATAATCATCAATGTAGAAAATCCCCAAAACTCAACAAAAAAGTACTCCTGGAACTAACAGTCATGTATAACAAGGTTGCAATATTCAAGACAAATATATAAAAGTCAATTGCTTTTTTATGACAGCAATGAATGATAGGAATTTTAAATTAAAAACACAATGTCAATTATGTTAATACCAGGAAACTGTAAGTATAATTTGTTAGAGACTGTGATGAGATAGATCAATGAATATCTAAGTAAATTGAGAGGTATTTCATGTTTATGGAAAAGGAGACTCAATATTGTTAAGATGTCAGTTCTTTCCAACTACATCTATAGAGGCAACACAATCAAAATCCTAGCAAGTTATTTTGTGGATATCAACAAGCTATTTTAAAGTTTATATGGAAAGACAAATCTTTAAGTAGTCAACACAATACTAAGGAAAAAACAGTCAAAGGACTGACACTACCTTACTTCAAGACTTCTTGTAAATATATTTATAAAGACAATGTGGCATTGGTGAACAATAGACAAACCAATGGAACAGTATAGAGACTAGAAAAAGACTCACACAAACACAGTCAATTGATCTTTGACAAGTAAGCAAAGGGAATTCTAAGAGAGCAGATAATATTTTCAAGAAATGATGGTGGGAAAACTGGACACCTACATTATATATATGTGTGTGTGTGTGAGTATACATACACAGACACACACACACACACATACACAGAGAGAGAGAAAGGAGAGACCAATCTCACACTTTTTAGAAAAAAAATAACTCAAAATGGAACATCAAGCTATATATAAGATGCAAAAGAATAGAACTTTGAAGAGAGTATAGGAGATTTAAGTGATTTTTGGTTTAATGGTCCAACAGCAAAGAAACTATCCATGAAAGAAACAATTTAAAAGTTAGTCTTCAATAAAAATAAAAACTGTTCTATGAAGGACGCTTTTAAGAAAGTAAAAGACGAAACGGACTGGAAGAACATATTTGCAAAAGGCACATCTGATAAATGACTGTTACTACAATACACAAATAACTCTTAAAACTCAATTATAAGAAAATAAACAATTTAGTTAAAGATTGAGTAAGAGTTCTGTAAGAGTTCTGAATTGTCACTTCTCCAAAGAAAATGTACAGATGGCAATGTATGAGGCATATGAAAAGATGCTGCACATCATGCTATCAGGGAAATGCAAAGCAAACAACAATGTTTAGATATCACTAAATATCTATAAGACTGGCCATAATCCCCCAAAACTGATAATACGAAATGCTGGTAAAATTACATAGCAATGGAAACGCTCACTCATTCTTGCTGGGAATGAAAACGGAACTGCCATTTTGAAGCTAGTGTAGTAGGTACTTGCAAAGTTACACATAGTCTGATCATTTGATCCAGCAATTGCACTCAGATATGTACCCATAGGAGCTGAAAACATAAGTCCACACAGGAACTGCCACAAATGTTTATAGTGGTTTTGCTTGTAATTGCCAAAAATCTGGAAGCAACAACAACATTGTTCCTTAATAGTTGAATGGATAAAACAAACTGATTTTTCTGCACAACACAATGCTATTCAGTGACAGGGGGGAAAAAACTGAAAAAATTTGAGGAAGCTTAAATGTGTTTCGCGAAGTGAAAGAAACAAGTCTGAAATGTCACCTACCATATGATTCCAATTATATGTCATTCTGGAAAAGGCAAAACTATAGAAATATTTAAAAGTACATGCTTGAGGGTTGGGAATGAAAGTGAGGATGAAAACGTGGGACACGGGATTTTTTAGCCTGGTGAAGATTATGCAGAATACTGTGGCGATGGATATGAAACATAAGCTTGTCAAAACTAATAGAATGGCACTGCCCAAAAAGTGTACTTTTGTGAACTGTGGAATTTAGTTAATTTTAAAATGTGCATATAATTATGGATGCCCAGGTGGCTCAGTTGATTAAGTGTCCGACTCGGTTTCAGCTTGGGTCATGATCTCTTGGTTTGTGAGTTTGAACTCCATGTGAGATTCTCTCTTTTTCTCTCTCTTTCTTCCCCGGCCCCATTCATGCTCTCTCTCTTTCTCTCTCTCTCTCTTTCTTTCTCTCAAAGTAAATAAATAAACTTAAGAAAACTTACATATAATTAAAGTTTTACATTGACAAAATACATATAATAATTTCTATAAAATTATGTTTGTATGTACATATGCACAATTAAAAAAGATTTCTGTACAGGTATTATAATCTGAAAATTAAAAAGTTGGGGTTATTTTTTTCTCTTCATATTGTTTTCCTGTTTTTATTTCATTTTTTTGGCACAAAATTAGCTAACTTTACTAAGCCACCAAAATAAATGCTAATTTAATGATATTCAATAAAATGTACTGGGCATAGAGTCTGAATCAGTTAATAGTTTATACAGTGTGTTAATGGGCACTTAACAGTGACTCTGTTCAAAATATGTGTTGCTCCTGCAACATTTCCCTTCTCCTTGAAGACAAATTTCATTCTATTAATAAATAGGCTTGTTCCCAAGATCATGACTTTAAAAGGGAGTCAAAAGACATTACTTTATATTTTCTCAGCTTGATATATTTATATTTCCTATGAATAGTCTTCATTTCACTTTTATGTAGCAGCTCAGTTGAGATTAATAAAATAATTTATTTTTTCATCATTATTCAATAGCGCATTTCCAGGTTACAAGCTCTTCTGGCATGTTCTGGGTTTCTGGAAGTGAAATATTTCTGCATAATTTTTATGACTTGTAAGAAAGTGACTTGCTCTGAGAGAGTCAACACTGCCATATTTGTTCTATGCCACTTCCTTACAAATTAGTAGCTTTGTGCTATTTTTACTCGACAAAGCATCTTCTGTTTCTATTACATATAGGATAAAATCCAGATAAAGCGATCTTTTGGTTTCAGCATTATTTAAGTCCCAACAACAGTTAGATCAAATAGTTTCATGTGCAGGTGTATTTGTTTTTCATATTCTCATTACCCCTGAGGGAGGAGCACAAGTAAAGTCTTGTAACATTTCCACAGTGTGTTATTTATATTCCCACTGGGTACCATTCTTCTTATTTTACCTTAGTCAACTATTTTCTAACACATTTAGATAGTTTTATAATTATATTCTTACATGATTTAGTACCTCTTTTTGACTGAACAGGGCCAATTTTAATGCTGATATTGAGGAAGAACCAAATATTCCTTTGTTTTTCATTTTTCTAGTTTATAATTTTTTTGGCTAACCAAAACACATATGTTCGTTATTTAATATAGCTGTTATGTTGTAGACCTTATGATATCTCCTAATGAATATAATAATTAACTGTTTTAGGATAGGGTATTACCATTGCTATGCTGGTAAATATTTAACAACCAACTCACTTTTTTTTTAAAGTTTATTTATTTATTTTGAGAGAGAGAGAGAAAGAAAGAGGAGGAGGGGGTAGAGAGAGAGAAAGAGAGAGAATCCCAGGCAAATTTCTCATTGTAAGCACAGAGCTGGATATGCAGTTCAGACTCACGAACTCGAGATCATGATCTGAGCTGAAGGTGGATGCTTAACAACTAAGCCACCCAGGTGCCACTAACAACCTGCTCTCTAAAAGAAAAAAATGGCCTTGATTTGTAGTATTGTTTTTTCCAAGATATTCCCATTCACGCCTATTTTGAAATAACAAAATGACATCATGTGGTCTTCACAATTCTGAACATTTAACAATTGTCACTACCAGGCCAGTTCCAGCACACCCTGGGGGTACCTATGCTTTAAGTGTAATATGAATGTTAGGAAGTGTTAGGCTATCCTTATTTCAGCATATCTCCTTTTTGAAGATGCCATTTCCCAATTGGGCAAGGATCTTTCTAATCATCTGATTTTATGCTACTCAAACTAGCCAAGCTCTTTCTTGTTTTCTCTGTTATTTATGCATTCTAACAAAATCAATCGGATAG
This sequence comes from Suricata suricatta, assembly GCF_006229205.1. Taxonomy (NCBI): domain Eukaryota; kingdom Metazoa; phylum Chordata; class Mammalia; order Carnivora; family Herpestidae; genus Suricata; species Suricata suricatta. Next base: position 121,224,966 of record NC_043706.1, read on the forward strand.
GTTAATTATAGCTTTCTCTTATATAAGGAGTTTGCTTGTTTGTTTTCCCAAAGCATGAGTTGAAATATAATCTTCATATATTAATATGCATTTTGGTCCATGAAACAATTGCATGGGAGTTACCAGCAAAACCTTGGATTGTGACTAACTTGTTCTGCAAGACAAGAAAATATTTCTAATAAGTTTTAAATCGATAAACAAGTGATATCTTGCAATACGAATAGTACATGATACCAAATGTCACATGATCACAACTGAGTTAGTGGTTCTTGAAATTTGCTTTGATATACAAGTACTTTAGATTACAAGCATATTTTCAGAATGAATTATGCTTACAATACTGTATTATATTGTTATAAATATTATTATAAAAATTTAAATTTACAAGGCACTATAGGACTATGGGATGCTTACAGGACTAAAGATATTTTGAGAACAAATGAAAAAGTTTGAATTTTTATGTGTATTATATTTTACTATTACCCCTTCAGATTAAATATGATTATGTTCACATTACTCTTCTTCCTTTGAAATATAACCAATAGGGATTATTTTAGCTTTGCACATTTTCAGGATTTTATCTTTTTGCTAGGCCCTTTAGGATTAGTAACATTTGTCAGACTACAGGTCTAAAAATACATGCCTAATTTTTTTCAGGCTCCATGAGGCAGAATAAAGCTAATCGTTGACTAGGAATGGAAGGGATGGTAGCTGAACACTGAGTTCATGGATAGGATCTTCAAGGAATAGAATAAAACAATTCCTGGCTGGATTTGCTTAGGTAGCTGATTGCTTGTACCAGCACAGCCATCTTTATACTAATCTTGACTAAGAACATTGCCTCAATCTGTCACTTTCTATCTGACATTTATCTTCTATTTCAGTTTTTGTATTCCTTAGGGTGATGGTGTAGAAATGTCCATTTAATAATAACATATAAGTTTTTTAAAAACAGAAACCAAAAATAACTTGGAGATGTCCCTGTTGGTTTCTGAGATCCTCACCCTCATTTCTGGATGTGGGTTGTTTCTATCTGTCCTTTTACTCTGCACAGTATTTCTACTGTTATGACATAAATCTACTCACATGTGACTCTGAACTACAACAGCAATCCAACAGCCATGTGGAGAATGGACAAATAAATACTGTGTTCCTAAATATAGTATTTAACCAAACTCTCTTAATAAAGTTTCTTTGAACTCAGGATACCAGAAAGTACAGCATAAGGATGGTATGAGCAATGGAAAGATATGTCCACACAGATGCATCGTAGCAACCCCAAAACCTGTAAAACTATTTTTGTTATTGTTGTTTTTGAGATGAAATGGGAAACATTCATTGACTATAGTTACCAAGGTAAAACAGCAAAGTAGTAGGTTTGAATGTAAGAAACAATACTCAGGTTAAACAGTAGGAGAAAGAAATAGTAGACTTTTCAAATATTAGAAAGACATTTATAGAAATATATAGATTGAACACTTTTTTAATTCAGTTTGAGGAATACAACCTTTCTTCCCTCATTGCAAGCTTAGGAAGATGCTAGCTCTGAGTTCTCCTTGGGGAATCCAAAAGGGAAGATTTTCTTGCCTTTCCCTTGAACCCATGTTCTTATACCAATGTTAGACTAACATAGCAGCTGCTCTCTCAAATCATTCAGGTCCCAGGAGAAGTGGTTATACTCGGTGATTGTAGCTAACTCAGCTGCTCTGGGGTTAGAATAGTTTCCTCTTCTTCTTACGTCTGCAAAAACTTTGTAAAATATTGTGCTGGGAGAAGGCATAGGGAGGATCTACAGCTAGGTTGGGAACCCCATTCCTTCATGGTTTGGGGTTAACAGAGCTTCAAAGACCCTTTCCTGTAAGAAGATAGGAATTATTTGTCACACATGATGTTTCTGTTTTTGTAGAGGGATCTATAACTCTTGGTTTCTCCCAGGGAAATACAGTGACTTATCTTATTAATGAGTTTAAGAGATAAAGAGCACATGAGTAGATCAGCATTTTTCTTCCTCCCTTCAGCTCAGGTATATGGGTATATGTGCATATTGCTTCTGTGCTGCTCCACCATGCTATAATTTTAGTAAGTAGTATAAACAAAAGGAGTTAGGAAGGAATTTTATGGCATTGACTATGGCTGAGAATATCGTGGGATATAACGTCTAACAAATTATGCCGTTTGTCATTAGGAAGTTCATTGTTGCAACATACCCCTTTGCCATTTTCTGTGACCTAGATTCATTGGTAATAAATCCCATTTTGCTCTTTATCTACTTTAATTCTTTTTCTTGTTTAGCTAATAGTTTAGAACTCAGACTGGGAAAGCAGAGTGTGTTATTTATGGGACCCTGAATTCTTTTAGCATAGAAGTAAAATTTGGGGGAAATTGAACAAATTATTCCTAAGCCTTCACCAAGCACACAGTAGTAACCCAGGTAGATGTTACCCAACTATATCATTAATGATTGAAGTTATAAACAATCTTTTTATCTTGATTTAATTTAAATTTTGTACTAAAGTACTTGACAAGGCTATTAATATCTAGAAGTATTTGAAGTGGTCACTGAGTATGCCAATTTATATCCTACACACACTATCGCTGAATCTAATAATTAGGAATAATGAACAGGAAATATATAATATAGTATAATATAATAATTATGCCTCAATAAAAAAGAAATAAAAAATAACATCAATAAAGTTTCTATGATATTAAAATACTACTTAGAAATAATATGATCCACTACATATCAGTACATTTTATAATTAAAATTAAATAGAAAAATTCTTTGAAAACTAAAATTTTCCCAAACTGAAAACTGATACCATAAGAAATAAAAAATTTACTAAATTTACTAAATAAACTCATATTTACTAAAAAAGTTGAAAGTTTTATTAAATATTCATGCAAAGGAAATTCCAGGTCCATGTGCTTTCTTCAGTGAATTCTTCCAAATATTTAAAGGGGAAATAATACCAGTCTTACACAAACTCCTCCTTAGCATATAAAATAGAGAGGCCATTTCCTTATTTATTATGGATCTGACAATATAGAAAACATGAAACATATGAACAATTGGACTTTATTTCAATAATGCAAGGGTGGTTGTCCTTTAGAAAAATCAGTCAAAGCAATTCAGAACAATACTAAAGAAAGGGTGTGCTCAAAAGGTTTATTAATTTGGAGATACTCAGATTATTCATAGAAAATGTACAGAACTTGCCCTCAAGTAGCTCATGGTTCTTTAAGCAGATAAATTGCCATCAATATGATGATAAGGACTGCTAAGAAGTGACATGAACAAATAGCTGTGGAGGCTCATATTTCCTGGAGAAATCAAAGACCCTATCAGAGAATGGTATTTAAATCATGCCTCCATTCCTTTATTCAGCCAATAATTATTTACTGAGCATTTCCTATGATTCAAAGCATACTAGGCTGCAGGGAAACAAATATAATTAAGAACTAGTTTCATTGCAATTCTCTTTAACTATAATCATTGCACAGTTAATATCTGTCCTTGTTCATGGAATATAGCTTTGTGAGAAGAGAAATTCTAACTTGTTCACTGCTACACACTGGTACCTACTGCAGCATCTAGCTCATCAAAGAAAATGTTATAATAATGTCATAGTCCCTAAAATAGGTGTGTACACAAAGTATGGTGACCACATAATTCAAGATTAAGGACAGAGTATATGAAATACTTTATAGATGTCACAGTGATTGAAATTCCAAAGCAGGGTTAGTGGTATAGAGGTGATAGGGAAAAGAAAAAGCAGTAGAAAAATTTATTACAGGCAGACAAACCTGAGAAAGCAAAATGAAAGGGGTAAGAAACATCCTTGTTTTATTGTTTAGAGTAACAATAAGACAAAAAGAAATAAGGAAAGAAAGAAAACTTCCACGGTTTTTGTGTATGTGTGCGTGTGTGTGTGTGTGTGTGTGTGTGTGTGTGTGAGAGAGAGAGAGAGAGAGAGAGAGAGAGAGAGAGAGAGAGAGAGAGAGAGAGAGAGAGAGACGGACAGTGTCTAACATCATTACATTTCATTTCTCTGCTGCTCAGGCATGGTAGACTGTATTTAGCCCTCCCCCCCGGATGGTTCGCTATAAGATCACTTTCCAACCTCCCCATAATACTGCTTTCACCACATTTTGGATGTTAATCCAATGCTAGATCTTTGAGAAACTATGATGTGAATATGCCTTGATATTTTCTAAAGTAGTGATTCTTAACTTCTTTCAAGAGACACAAGAATCTTCCCTCCAGGAACAAATAAATAGCCCCCCCAAATTCACATATACACAAAAATAAATCTTACATATGATTTTAGGAAATTTACGAGCCCCCTGAAATCTATGGACCTGAGTTTTTAAATTAGGCACTTAGAAATTGATTAATGTAGATCCCGCATGAATAAATAGTTGCCTTAAGTATGTCATTGAGGCCAAAACAAACTATTGAATAAAGACTTGGAAACTAAGGACTGATTGCTTTGTTATTTTCTCCTTCCATATTTGAGGCTCCCACATCTTTGCAACTTGTCTTCTAGTACTGATATTCTACAGAAAATGATCTGTTTGTATCAGCATGTACAGAGGAGATGTGTAGCAGATGTTTCTTAGCATTATGCAGGTGCACATCTCATGTTGAGATGTAAGGCAAATATAAGAATGTGTTTACTATGTAAGAATATTCTAAAGAATATTATGTGATTATCTCACTAGGAAAAGGAGAGAGAAGACTCATAATTAATGTTTATGTTCAGGGATAGTTTATGCTTCTTGAATTTTATAATCAGAAATTAATTTGTAGTATGTAGTTTGGCTGTAAAGGTTTCTTAATTTCTATGTATTTGTGACACTGTGTCTTTACACAGGACTTACTAGAAACCAGTACTTCTCCGCTGATCTAAGGAGGAATGAGTCCCACATTTCAGATAGAACAGCTTTAGTTCTTCAAGATATGTGGTTCCTTCGTCACTGCATGACAGAAAAGTAGAATTTCTCTGGCATCCAAGTCATGTTTCAAGAGGGATCATTAACATTTCACCTGTACCTGGAAATATTACCCTCATTGAATATTCCTGATAACTTTTCTGCATTAACTGGAGGAGTTTGAGTTTATGGAACTAGGGTTTTGTTTTTGTTTTTGTTTTTTTGTTTTGTTTTTTTTAGCATTTGTTATTTTTGAGAGACAAAGACAGAGAGAGACAGAAAGAGAGAGAAGAGAGAGAGAGAGAGAGAGAGAGAGAGAGAGAGAGAGAGAGAGAGAGAGGAAGAGGCAGAAAGAAAGGAAGACACAGAATCGAAAGAAGGCTCCAGCCTCTGAACTGTCAGGGCTTGAACTCACGATCTGCAAAATCATGACCCAAACTGCAGACACCCAACTAGCTAAGCCACCCAGGCATCTCTATGGAGCTAGCTTAAAACAAATTTTTTTTTGCTTAAATATTTTCTTTTTCTTTTTCTTTCTTTTTTCTTTTTT
>NC_043706.1:121230550-121262656 GCF_006229205.1 Suricata suricatta
TTCAGTATTCAATAGTCTCTCAAGTTTTGCATCCCTCTCTCTTTCCAACTCTCTTTCCCTCTTCCCCTCCCCCTGGTCCTCCATTAGGTTTCTCCTGTTCTCCTGTTAGACCTATGAGTGCAAACATATGATATCTGTCCTTCTCTGCCTTACTTATTTAGCATAGCATAACACCCTCGAGGTCCATCCACTTTCCTACAAATGGCCACATTTCATTCTTTCTCATTGCCAGGAATAATATATATATATATATATATATATATATATACACACACACCCACACACCACATCTTCTTGATCCATTCATCAGATGATGAACATTTAGGCTCTTTCCATGTTTTGGCTATTGTTGACAGTGCTGCTATGAACATTGGGGTACATGTGCTCCTATGCATCAGCACTTCTGTATCCCTTGGGTAAATCCCTAGCAGGGCTATTGCTGGGTCATAAGGGAGTTCTATGGATAGTTTTTTGAGGAACCTCCACACTGTTTTCCAGAGTGGCTGCACCAGTTTCCATTCCCACCAACAGTGTAGGAGGGTGCCCGTCTGTCCACACCCTCGCCAGCATCTATAATCTCTTGATTTGTTCATTTTAGCCACTCTGACTGGCGTGAGGTGGTATCTCAGTGTGGTTTTGATTTGTGTTTCCCTGATGATGAGTAATGTTGAGCATCATTTCATGTGCCTGTAGGAGCTAGCTTTAAAAATTAAGCTTCTCATACTGACCATATCTATAAGAATGTCTCTAAAAAAGTAAAACTAACAATAGCAAGTGCTGACAAGGTACAAAGCAACTGAAACTCTAATATATTATTGGTGGAATTATAAAATGGAATAGTTGTTTAGGAAATAGTTTGATGGTGTCTTGTAAAGTTACATATACATTTATTATATACATTTACTATGCTTAAGTATTTATCCAAGTGAAACAATACCCCACAAAAATGAATGGATAAATAAGTAAACAGGAAATCTATGTCCACATGAAAAACTTTATGCAAATATTCATATTGACTTTATTTCTAATTGAAAAAAATTGGAAGCAATACAAATACCCCAAAACTGGAGATCAACAAACTGTATGTAGTATATTCATGCAATGGAATATTATTCAGCAATAAAAATGAATCAACTACTGATACACCTAATGATCTGACTGAATTTCACTTTTTTTTTTTTGAGACAGAGAGAGTGTGTGAGAGGGGAAGGGGGAGAGGGAGAGACAGAAACTTAAGCAGGCTCCATTCTCAATGTAGAGCCCAATGCAGGGCTCTATCTCACAACCCTGAGATCATGACCTGAGGCCAAATCAAGAGTCAGATGCTTAACTGACTGAGCCACCCAGGCCCCTGGATGAATTTCAAATATGTTATGCTAAGTTAAAGAAGCCAGACTCAAAAGCTATATGTGACTGATTTTTATCTTTATGATATTCTCGCAAAGACAAAATTAAAAGAATAGAAACAAATCAGTGGATGCAGATGCTGAGAAATAAGGGATGAGGGGTGGCTATAAAGATATGTGGGAGGAATGGAATTATTTGTATTTTGATGTGTCAAAATGTGAAGAAATATACACTGAAAAGGGGTGACTTTCAGTGTATGCAAATTACACCTTAATAAAAACCAATCATCTGTATCCATATCTCACGACTGGAATAAATTCTTGACCTTCACTCTATGCTACAAAAGTGAAAAGGGAAGAGAAAGAGCCATTTTTCAAAACCTTTTGCTTTCTGGTCATAGAGATAATGTTTCTAATAGACAGTCTGAGACACTTACATTTTAATGCAGTTTTCAGAAAATAATTCATGGAGAGCATTAATGCTAAGAATATAATTTTATAATTTAAATTTAGAATTTTACTGTATCTTTATTTATACTAATTGTTTAATACAAAAAAATACATAGGTATTTATGTGCACTACGTCTTTTAAGTAGGCTTTTCAAATGGTAAAGAGCACAGTACAGTGGTCAATATCAAATTAGTTGTAAGCCTACAATGAGCCTACAGGAAATTTTCCTCTCAGTTTTTATGAAGCTCTAGGCTTTACTGTCGTATTTACCATAACCTTATGTAGAAGCTGAAGAGTGGATGTTTCCTTAATTTTATAGCTTAAGAGCCTGCCCACCATGGGAGTTTAAATAAATGACTCAAGAATATAAAACTATGAAAATAATAAAATATGTGGAATATCTTGGTGCTTTCTGTTAAAACTCCATGCTTTTCTCACTGACATTCTCTTATTCTCTTTGTTGTATGTTAACTTAAAAAAGAGAAAATATAAGAATAAGTTGTTTAAGAATTGAAAATATTTTGCCTTTAAAAAGCTTTATCGTTTGTTTTTTCTATTTTTTCCAATTATGCAGGAAGTTCCAGTACCTAAATATTTAGTCAGTCATTAACATTGACTCTATTACTTATACAAGAATATAATTATTTGAATTTATTATATTTTCCTTTGAAATAGCAATGCAGGTTATTCTGTCTGATTCTTAATCTTTTATTTATATCCAACTTCCATTATTTCCAACAGCTACTTTATTTTTTACTATTTATCTAAAGACTTCTAAAAATGACTTCTACCTTTCTTCTTTTACACTTGATTTTGGCTTTGATTTCTTAAAACATGAGACCATCAAACTGAACCTCTTCAAATGCATGCATGGTCTTTCTCAAATCCCAATGCTCTGTCCATAGTGCTGTCCATCCCTTTTGTCCTGGCCACACAAGAGAAGTTCATTGTCCTGTACCTGGCCATTCATTCCAATGGATTTCTTAATGTTTATTTTCCCAGGAGCATTGCTCCATCAATGATACCTTCTTTGTATTGTATTTTCACCTTCTCTCTCCTTTGTTTTGGGCTAAAATCATGCTCAAGAATCTCTACTCTTAAGAATAAAGAACAATGGGGCACCTGTGTGGCTCAGTCAGTTGAGCATCTGACTTCAGCTCAGCTCATGATCTTTGGTTTGTGAGTTCCATCCCCATATCAGTCTCTGAGCTGACAGCTCAAGCCTGAAGCCTGCTTCAGATTCTGTGTGTCTCTCTGCCTCTTCCCTACTCATACTCTCTCTCTCTCAAAAATAAATAAACATTAAAAAAAGAAAGGAAAAAGAATGATAACAGCAAGGGGAAAAATGACAGAACAAAAATAAAGCCTTTTCTTTCTTTTCTCTCTCTTCACCCATATCTATGTTCCTTTTTGCCACATAAGCCCCCAGTCTGGTTTTCCAATCTTGATGGTAGATTTATACTATATGTGGATTAAAAATATTTTAAATTCATTTTTCTTTTCTTTCTTATTTTTCCCTGCTCACAGCATGATTTTTTAGCAAGCTCTAGTTATTTATTGATACAAATTTGTCAATGAAAACAATATGACTTAGATAGGTTTAAAATAATGATTTCAGGGGCACCTGGGTGGCTCAGTCAGTTGAGCATCCGACTTCAGCTCAGGTCATGATCTCACGGTTCGTGGGTTCAAGCCCCGCATTGGGCTCTGTGCTGACCGCTAGCTCAGAGCCTGGAGCCTGCTTCGGATTCTGTGTCTCCCTCTCTATCTGTCCCTCCTCTGTTCATGCTTTGTCTCTCAAACATAAATACATGTTAAAAAAAGTAAAATAAATAAAATAATGATTTCATTGAGTTATACCGTCATGTTGAAAATATATGAACGTTTCATAAAATAACTTTTTAATAAATCCTTGCATTTTCAGAATTATGAATTTAGGGCCCAACACTTTTTTCTCCATGTTAAATGAAGTGTGGTGATGAATCTCCTGTGTGTCAGTGTCTCATGTGAACTCACTGAGGATCTAGCATGTTTTGGCCATAGTTCATAGGAGAAAATGCCAGACACTTGTTTATCCCCTAGATGATGCATTTCTACCAAGAATCAGACCCCACCATGTTCTTTAGCCTTGGAGTCAATATTAGCAATAGCAGATCCAACGTTCTAACATGGGAAATAAACTGCCATGAAAATCAAATTAGAGTTTTGTTTGCACCAAACTCTGAATATGTTTAACTGGAAAGATTGAGTTACAGAGTGTAGGAGGAACAGCTGAAGGATTAATAGAAAGTAAAAACACTTTGTTAGGCTTTGACTTAATATGGCTTCAGTTATTGTGACAAGTGATTATTTTGTCCATATCAGAAAAACATCCTATTGATCAATTCAATTGTGCTTTGTTTTTGTGATGGTTGATTTTCCACTTAAAGTGGTCAAATTAGACCTGAACTATTTCAATTTTGTAAGATACATCACATCCCCAAAACTGTGCAATTTTGAACGGGATTTGATTAAACCAGACAGTAGTGATTCACACCTATTGTGAAATTGCAAAACAGGAAAGAAGGTACCGGTACAACGTGGAGCTCTCTAGGCTGCCAATTCACCTTTTAACTCCATAGATGTATAATCAGCTATATTCTCAGTTTCAAAAGCACATCAGACCCTGAGATTTATAGATACCAGTAGTAATAACATTTATCAGTTGATACCTATAAGGAGATCTCATTTAGAAAGTATGTTAGAATTTGGGGCACCAGGTGGCTCAGTCAGTTGGGCATCTGACTTTGGCTCAGGTCATGATCTCATGCTTCTTGAGTTCTAGCCCCGCATCAGGCTCTGTGCTGACAGCTTGGCGCCTGGAGCCTGCTTCAGATTTTGTGTCTCCCTCTCTCTCTCTGCCCTTCTCTCACTTGCGCTCTGTCTCTATCAAAAATGAATAAATGTTAAAAAATTTTTAAGAAGAATTAAAGTAGCATCCACAATAGAAAAACAAAGGTAGAGCTAGTTGAAACACTGAGAAACACAAGATTTGCCTGTTCTCTCAAGAATCACATTCCCCTGGGCAAGAAGGTATAGGAGGTCGTTTTATTTTGGTGTCAAATCACGTATGCAAGTTTAGGTCATCATAGTTTTAGCAGGACCCTCTGACCTTGGGCTAATATGATTATGTAGGAATTACCATAGATGCGTTTGTTCTGGTTTCTATATCTGTATCTTAACACCTATACAAAATCCATATGTGTATCTTGATATTTATATCTATATAGATACACGATTTTCTAAATCATACTAAATAATTTCATTACCACAATTTAAATTAATTAAAAAAATGTTTGGGCACCTGAGTGGCTCAGTTGGCTGAGCATCTGACTCTACTTTTCAACCTAGGTCATGATCCCAGGGTTGTGCTTGAGATTCTCTCTCGCTCTCCCCATCTCCCCTACTCTCTCTCTCTCTCTCTCTCAAATTAAAAAAATTAATTAATTAATTAAATTCATTTAACTCACACTGGATCACTTTTGTTTCCTCTTTTCCGATTAGGTATTCCAGCTGCATGCAAATGAAACATGTCTTTCAGTTCTTGAAAGACACTATTGTCCATGCACACTGCCATAACTTACCAGTTAATGTCTAGAATCACCAAGATCTTTTTCTCAGATGTATAAATCTGACTGTTCTAACAAGGAAGTAAATTATTTAGGAAGACGTGCTTTTTTCTTGTGTTTTTCTTCATCTGGCTGAGTATTAGCATGTTGAGTTTCTATCTACACATTCTATAGTATTATTACATTAATTGAACTCAAAAGACAGACTCAAAGGAATAAACAGTGTCACATACTGTTGCTCATTTATGTACTTTTTAGGGTGACATCCTTCCTATTTGATGTACTATGTCCATTGTCACATGAACGGGTCCTCATTAATTAATCTGATAATAATTAAAATTATTAATAAAGGCTAAGTTGTTACATTCAAGGATGCTTTTTAATTCAATAGGACAATATATTTAAGATCTTTGGACCACAGATTTCTAACAGTGGGATTTCAGGCCATAAAACGTTCCTGGGGTACTTCATATTGGGACGAGTGTTCATTGTTCATTGTTACACACATACAACCGCCTACTCAGTTATTTATAATAGACATGCTTACTTTCTTCTTTTTCTTTTCTCTGTTTCCACTGATACCTTTACGTCACCCTCAAGGGAAAATTATTTTTTCGTTTCAATTTCTTCTGATTTTAGACAGCCACTATAAATGTGCCATAAATAGTTCAATAGACAGTTATTATCTGTGATACCTATAATCTACTTCTATAAGTTACGATATAATAAAATAAGATTAAGCAAGTTTTCTCTCTGTACTTTAAAATCTTTCTAATGTTTGTTTTAACAATATCTACCTAAGATTTCATATTCATTTGATATTATTAGTTAGCATGAATGCTTCTACATTCTTTATTCCAGTGTAAAAAAAACAATAAAATGTTAAGGCCATGTTTTGGAAATGGTATTTAAATCACTTAGAGTTCTAATGATTTTTTTCCTGAGTTTTCCTTGTATTTTACAAAAGAAAGGTATATTTTTCATTAATACTAAATAATTTATAATGATTAACTTTGTTATTTAATTCAATAAAATATTTGATGACTTACACACATTAATATTATTTACTTAGTTCAGTAAAGTATTTAAATGACTTACACACATTTAAAATTATTATAGAAAAATTATAACAAAAAATAATAGTGATTTTAGAAAGTTATTTTTTTTAATTTTGGCATATTGGTAAGTGAGGAGAAATATTACATTGATAAAACAGCTTATTAATTATTGGTACTGAGATTTTTTCTGAAAAAATTTAATGTATTAATGTGATAGATGTATATTAAATGATAAACGTCTATGAATTTTTTCTGTAGACAATTTTGCTAAAATGAAAATTAAAAAAAGTTACTCAAGCTACCAATACATTTTAGTTTACTCAAAGGTGAGAAGAAAACAAACATTAAAATTGGAAAATGTGGGGGAGCGCCTGCATGGTTCAGTCAGCTATTCATTAGACTTCAGCCCAGGTCATGATCATGAGTTCAAGCCCTGTTTTGTGTTCTGTGCTAACAGCTCAGATCCTGGAATCTGCTTCAGATCCTGTGTCTTCCTCTCTCTTGGCCCCTCTTCTGTTTGTGCTCTGTTTTTCTCTCTCAAAAATCAGCATTAAAAAGTTTTAAAAAATGGAAAACATGTGTTTGGATTCCTCACCCTGGCTTATTAGTTGAACTACACATAAGCTTTCCTTTCCTTCTGCCTGTCTATAGCCTCCAAGGGCTATTATAAAACCAAAGGAAGCTATGAATTAAGTGTTTTTTGGACTATAAATCTAAGGTTTCATGGACTTCTCTAAGTTCCAGAGCAGAATCTACATGGAGACATACTTGCTCCATACTCAGACTGCCCTGCTCCTGGTTTCTAGAATATTCAGAGACAGCAGTCTTGGTTGGATGGAATTTGGTATTCTCATGAAGGGTTCCATGGACAGGGGTACTGATAAGTTTTCTTCAAAGACTTTTTCAGTTTTGAGGGTTGTCCTTATCACATATGGAAGGGAAAATAGAAGTATACCATGGATTTTACATGGAGATGTTGAAAAACTGACTGCTTGGTGGGCTTTTCTGAGGCATACTTCTGGCTGTGCCCAAACATAACTCTGGGGAAAGTGTGATCCCCAATCTTTACTTCCATGCATCTATCAGTGAGAGAAAGAGCAAATGCAATAGAGAGACTTGTTTGATCTGACTTTGGAGGGAAACTTAGAGCTACTTATAGGAATGAAACGGTTCAGGCAGGTTGACCTAAAACCATGAGAAAGGCTTGGAGAGAAATGAAAATTTTTCGTGTTTTAGGACATTAGAAAAGTCATTTAAAACTGTGTTTCTACCATGTTACATCAAATTAAGTTTTGTTTTGTTTTTAACAGGCATGGGGGCTTTAGATTTGTTTTGCCAAATTAAGTTAAAGAACGGATGTAGACATTTCTTAAGAGTCATTATGAATATTTTCATAGTTTGCTCTCTAAATAATCTACCCTGGTAATTAGAGAATTTGGGGAATATTGACTCAATAGTGTTTGAAAGGAAGGATTAAATGGAATTCTTTTATTTCTTTTTCTTTAGGATTACTTCATACATTGTCTTCATGTTGCTTTGCATTTAATCATTTTCCAAGCACTTACATTTTGGCTCACTTGAAGATTCTTCTGTAACTAAGCAATATATACAAATATTTAATGCTAGGAATTATTTTCCTTTAGAAAAAACAACAGAAATTAAGTATTTAGCCTTTTACAAAATGCTTTGTTTCTTTTGTGCATAGTGATTATGTATCCCATCAATATGGAAGATAGATTAAGTATCTGAATGTTTCGTGCCTTAGTTATTTTTACAAACATGTTATTAAATTTAAAGAGAAGTTATATGTTTCCAAACTAATTAGTATGCCTTCAGGATATATTATTCTCTCATATTTTCTTTCCATGGCTTACCATTAATCTTTATCTAAGTTAGTGACTATTTGATCAACGTAAGTTAGGCATAAAAATAAATTTATTCCTGGATTTTGCTTTATTTATCGACAAAGTATTTATATTGTGAGAGAAGCATATTTTTTCTCATTAGCAGTAAAGAGCTTACTAACTGATAACCGTAAATATGCTGTTTTAAGGCTTTAAAGAAATGGTTTAACATTTGGAATTCGGGTGAATTTGTGAATTCTGTTTTGTGTAGTTTCCTTTTAATGTTGTAACTAGCATTTGTTGAATGCTATGCTGAATACTAAATCCTCAATATATATTATTATTTTAATCTTAATAACTTTAATTATGGTAGTAGTATTATTATAATCTCCTTTTAATAGGTAAAGAAACTGCAGCTAAGAGAGATTTGGTAACTTTCTAAATCCACCTAAAATACACAGCCATTAAGTGATCTACTAACCTTCATTTGAAGCCAGAAAAGCTGCTCATGAATCCGGAGCTCCTAGCATAGTACAATGTGAGTCCTTTCTGGAACTTTTCTAAGACCTTTCTGATCATCATTAAGCCCATAAAAAGGAAATACATTTAATTTTCAGTTATGTATGGTAAGAGATGGTAGTGTTTTTTCATATAAATGAAAAAAAATAGCAAAATTAAAACATTTGGCTTTGGAATACGAAAGTATTTGTGTTTATCTTTGGATTTAGATTTAATTTCTATGTTTTGACCATTAATAAAAATAGCTCAAGTTGCATTATCATTCAAGGTGAGTGGAAGCAGGCTGGGAATATATTGAAGAAGAAAGAGGTCAGAGAGTGGTTAAAAAAGTCACTGTAAGAGATCTGCAAGACACATTAACAAAAATGCTCTATGGTCGTTGGGTTTTTTGTCCATAATTACATGTAATTAGATGCTTTTCCAATTGCAAATTTTTCATAGAAGAGTCAAATATTCCCAGAAAGGAATCTTGGATTATTAATGCCAGCACATATTTGAGAGGAATTTGATATTACATTATGTTGATTCATAAATAAATAGTCAACTTGCAAATGTAGAAGACCCAATTCAGTGAAAGAAATATTTTTGTTTTTACCCACGAGGAGACATTGAATCAAAAGGATAAAAAAGTTGCTAGATAATAAGAAAGTTTGGGTTGAGAAGAAAAAAAAGTCTATTCAGATGTTTCTTTGATCTGGTAATTTACTTTCCCTCTGATTCTACATTCAGCACCCAGCTTTTGGGTTAATATCAGTTTATCAGCTACTTTAAAATAAAATAAAGGCACATGAAAAGATGCCTAACATCACTCATCTTCAGGGAAATACAAATCAAAACTACAAAAAGATATCACAATATACCTTTTGGAATGGCTAAAATTAACAGCACAACAAATAACAAGTGTTGGTAAGGATATGGAGAAAGACAACCCTTACATTGTTGGTGGGAGTGCAAGCTGGTGCAACCACTTTGGAAAACAGTGTGGATGTTCCTCAAAACGTTAAAAATATGGGTTCTTGCATGGCTCAGTTGGTTAAGCTTCCAACTGCGGCTTAGGTCATGATCTCATGATTCATGGGTTCGAGCTCCAAATCAGTCTCTATGCTGATAGCTCAGACCCTGGATCCTGCTTCATACTCTGTGTCTCCCTCTCTCTCTGCCTCTCCTCCACTTACATTCTGTCTGTCTGTCTGTCTGTCTGTCTCTCTCTCTGAAAAATAAATAAACATTAAAAAACATTAAAAGGGGTGCCTGGGTGGCTCAGTCAGTCAAGTGTCTGACTTCACTCAGGTCACGATCTAGCAGTTCATGAGTTTGAGCCCTGTGTCAGGCTCTGTGCAGACAGCTCAGGGCCTGGAGTCTGCTTCAGATTCTCTGTCTCCTTCTCTCTCTGCATCTCCCCTGTTCATGCTCTGTCTCTCCCTCACACAAAAATAAAATAAACATTAAAATTAAAAAAAAATTAAAAACATTAAAAATAGTTCTACCCTATGATTAAACAATTGCACTACTAGGTATTTACCCAAAGGTTAAAAAATACTAATTCAAAGGGATACCTGTGCCCAATTGTTTATAGCAGCATTATCAACAATAGACAAACTGTGAAGAGAGCCCAAATGTCCATCAACTAATCAATGGATAAAGAAGATGTGGTATATATGAAATGGAATATATCATCATTAAAAAGAATGAAATCTTGTTATTTGGAATGACATGGGTAGAGCTAGAAAGTGTACTAAGTGAGGTAAATCAGTCAGGAAAAGCAAGTAACATATGATTTCACTTATATGTGGAATTTAAGAAAACAAATGAATATAGGAGGAACAAATGACAAGAAACCAATAAATAGGCTCTTGACTACAGAGAATAAACTGATTGGTGACGAGAGGGTTACATAGGTGATGGATTACGTAGTGCACTTGTGATGAGCACATGTCATATGGAAGTTTAGAATCACTAAATTTTACACCTGAAACTAATACTATATTGTATTTTAAAGAACGGGAATTTAAATAAAACCTTAAAAAACCCCAAAACCAAAAACTTAAAGAAGTAAAATAAAATAAGGAAAATATGCACCCATGAAGAAATTAATATGATCTTCATCATTTAACAGCATATTCTCTGTAGATGAGGGCATTTGACTCTTGGCTTTGTATGGCAATCTCTGATAAGGGTGGCTAACATGACTTCTTTTTCCCTAGGCCCAATACACTCTGGACATTAATTGGAAATACATTTTTAGGGGCACCTGGGGGGCTCAATCTGTTCAGCATCTGACTCTTGATTTTGTCTCAGATCATGATGTCACGGTTTGTGGGATTGAGTCCTGCATTGAGCTCCTTGCTGACAGTGTGGAAACTGCTTGGGGTTCTCGCTCTCTCTTTCTCTCTACCCTTCCCCTGCACGTACTCTCTCCTTCTCTCACAATAAATAAACAAATAAATAAATAAATAAATAAACATTAAAAATTGAGAATTACATTTGTATACATGTAAGGCAGACTACCAGGCACGGGAGAACTGTGAGTTCACTCTGGGCACAGTCTCCCAGCTGATCCTGGCATCTTCCACCTGTCTCAGCAGTGACTCTGATATGGTGTGTTCTAGCATCTGTGAAGCCAATCATAAGGAATTTGTTATTAATAGTAAAGTATTTAGGTTTTGTAAATGATTTAATTTTACAAATTAAGTTGGGCCCAAGATTACCTATATAATAAGACCATTCTTACTTGTGTTTTAGGAAGTCATTTTTGAGTCGGAAAGAAATCTGTGGAATTATAACCTATCAAGTGTTTTGCAACTGTACGGAACCTTTAATATGCATTGGGGCAGAAAACAAATTAGAATTGCTGTTCTAAGTCTTCATTGGCCTGTCACATTTCGGGTCCATATGACAAGCCATTAAAAACATAGAAAATACTTGTGCCTAAATAATGCAGTACATCATTTTTGAATATTGAGATCTCCTGATACCAATTTCCTTTTTATAAAGTTTATTTATTTGAGAGGAGCAAGGAAGGGGCAAAGAGAAAGGGAGACAGCACAGAACGTGACACAGGGCTCAAACTCTCAGACTGTGAGATCATGACCTGAGCCAAAACCAAACGTTGGACTCTGAACCGAATGACCCTCCCAGACGCCCCTCCTGATATCACTTTTATAGAAATATTTCTCTACAATGGAAAAAAAAATAGGAGAGAATAAATTCAGAAGGAAGTCTGCATACAATCTAAATGGCATCTCTGATTTTGGGTCTTCTAAAGAAGTTTAAAGGGCAGGTTTTGTGGGTGTTACAGTGATGCTACAGTGCGCTGCCAACAGCAACACAGTTTATTCCTTTTCTCTTTAGCTGGTTTGTTTCTTTTAGCATTTGGGTCATATCATAGATTCTTCAGTGACCCCTCAAGGTGGTATAGATAATGTATGAGAAGACTTTGAGGCTAAGTAGAACCTTCATTAATTTCCCTTTCAAAGCCTCCACAAGATGTTTTCTCCTTTTCTTTTGCTACCAACCTCATGTTGTGTTGCAAATCAGCCATTTATAAAATTGTTTCATCTTGTCCTTTGAACTGAAACATCCTCAAAGACAGGGAATTTGTTATTGTTTGTATTGCCTCATATTATCTTACAGAGAATGTTTCACAGGGTAGGCACACATTAAAATCTGTTTAATAAATGGTGTTGTTCATATTAATTAAAATCATTATTAAAGCCCCAGGAAATTTAGTATAACAGATTATTTCAGATTCTTCTGATAAAACAAACAGAAAATTGAAGAAAATACATTTTCATTTGTTTTATTAACTTGATACTTTCTTGAAATAAAATGCTTTGAAACACACACTTTAAATAATAAGTATTTATTAAAAAATTTTAAATTAAGTAAATTAAAATATATATTAAACTAATTTAAAATAACCAAAAAAGAGGTCTAGCGATAACACATAATAATTTTTTTTAGAAATTTGACTTTATTTGATTTTGAAATTCAGGAAAATTAAGAAAATCTTAGTCAATGTCTTCAGCTCTTTCTGTTTACGAGTTGTTTTTTTTTACTTGATTTTTAGTAGCCAACCAACAAAGCTTTATTAGATTATAAAATTAGCATGAGGAAAAGGGAATTGGTAATACCTATATGGAAATAGTGTAGAGGTTCCCTCCAAAGTTAAAAACAGAACAGTCATATAATACACCAATCCCACTTTTATGTGTATATCCAAAAGAAATGAAATTACTATCTTGAAGAAATATCTGACTCCCTATGTTCATTGCAGCATTATTTACAGACATAGAAACAATCTAAATGTACTTTGATGGATGAATGGACAAAAAATATATCTATCTCTTACATGTGTATGTGTGTATATATATATATATATACACATACATGAATATATGCTTACATACATATATACATGTAACATATCACAGACACCACATATATGGTGTATATACATATCATACATGTATACATGTATATGTAAATATGAGTATATAAATGTGTGTGTGTGTCCATGTCTCAGTGGACACTCAGATTGGCTCTATGTCTTAGCTATTGTGAATAATGCTGCACTAAGCATGGGGATTCAGATATTTCTTCAATATAGTAATTTCATAGTATATGATGTCTAATATATATTCATAAAATATATATATTGCATTTAATAGAATGATGTTCAGCCATAGAAAAAGGAAATCTTGCATTTGTGATAATATGGATGAATCTTGAGTGCCGAGTAAATTAATTCAGATATAGAAAGGCAAATACTGTATGATCTCACTTACATAGTGGAATCCACAAATGCCAGACTCATAGAAATAGAAAGTAGATTGGTGGCTACCAGGGCTGGGAGATGAGGGAAGTGGGGAGATGTTGGTCAAAGGGTACAAGCACCCAGTCATGAGGTAAGTAACTTTTGAGGATCTAGTGTATAGTGACTATAGTTAATACTGTATTATTTACCTGAAAGTTGCTAAAAGAATAGACCACAATACACATAAAAAAGCAGTAATTGAATATAATGTATACAATTAAATACAATTATATATATAATTATACACAATAATGCATCAAATTATCACACTGTACTCCTTAAATGTACACTATATTATATGTCAATTATATCTCAATAAAATTGGGGAAAACAGTAGAAGAGTTAGCCTATACTAAGTGTACTATTACATTATTACACTTGGGTTTTAATCTTTATTTTATAATTAATTGTATGATCTCAGGCCGTTTAAATCCCTGAGACATATTATTTTTCTAACATGGATGGATTGCAGATCAATAGTGTATGGTTTTGCATAGTGTGGATATTTATAAGTGAGGAAAAAGAATTGTCTGTGATACTAGCTCCAATCTGATGAATATAGTAGAATAAAGAATTAGAGAAAGATGCAGGAAACAAAGTGATGGTTTGCAAAGTTACTGATTTTAATTTTAAATGGAAATTACATAGTTATCAAGATGTCTTCTTCTAAAAATGACCTAAAATTATTGTTTGGAACTTAGAATGAAACCCATATATGTAGCAGTGGTTTGATACCTTTTTTTTTTTTCCAAATTCAAATTCCTCTAACATAGACTTCTCCCTGATCTTCTCTGGAATGATCACAGCTTTTCTTCCTTTCTTGAAAATTCTTAGCTCTACATACATTTTACTTAACAATCTCTTCTAAGAAGAGTTACTATAATGTGAATGTACAGCAAATAATATTGTCCTTATTCTCCATTATAAGCTTTGTATCACCAGAAACAGTTTAACTATCACTGTTCAAAATATTTCTTGAATAACTGTGTGTGTCCACATGCCATAAGATGAAATTCACTTTGCATTTGCACCATATATACATATTAACTAAAATAATCATGTGTTTAAGGCAAAATTTAAAATTAAAAATTTCTAGAAGTGAAGATATGATCTTGAGTTAGGTAAAAATTTCTTAGATATGTACCAATGGTATGATTTATACAAGAACCAATTACTAAACCTGATTTTATTAAAATTAAAAACTTCTGATCTTTGAAAGACATTTTTAAGAGAAAGGAACAGACAGAAAATAGGATAAAATATTTATAGGTAATAATTATGATAAAGGACTTACTATTGCAAATATAAAGGAATCCAAATATAATAAGAAAATTAATGACAAATGAAATTTTTGGAGTATTTACAGTGGTACAGTAGTATGGTTTCTAGAATGTAACTAGGTAGTTATATTTTTAACTTTTTGAAGAATCTCTATGCTTTTTTTTTTCCAGAGTGGCTGCACCAGCTTACATTCCCACCAACAGTACAAGAGAGTTCATTTTTCTCCACATCTTCACCAACACGTTGTTTCTTGTGTTTTTGATTTTAGCTATTTTGAAAGGTGTGAAGTGATATCTCATTGTGGTTTTGATTTGCATTTCCCTAATGATGAGTGATGCTGATCATCTTTCCATATGTCTGTTGGCCATCTAGATGTCTCTTTTGGAGAAATGTCTGTTGACTTCTCCTGGTCTTTTTTGATTATTATTATTTTAGAGAGAGAGAGCAAGAGAGAGAGAGCACATGAGCTGGGAAGAGATGCAGAGGGGGGAGAGAGAGAGAGAGAGACAAAGGGGAGAGAGAGAGAATATTAAGCAGAATCCACCCAGAGCATGGATCAATGTGGGGTTTGGTCCCATGGTCCTAGAATCATGACCTGAGCTGAAATCGTGAGACACTTCACTGACAAAGCCATCTAGGCGGCCCTCTTCTGTCCATTTTCAACTGGATTATCTTTTTAGGGTGTTCAGTTCTCTAAGTTCCTTATACATTTAATATAGTAACCTTCTATCAAATATGTCATGTGTGAATCTCTTCTCCCATTCAATAGGTTGCCTTTTAGTTTTGTTGATTGTTTTCTTCACTGTGCAAAAGCTTTTTATTTGATGTAATCCCAATAATTCATTTTTGCTTTTACTTCCTTTGCCTCACAACACATATCTATAAAAATGTTGCTATGGCCAATGTCAAATTACGACCTGTGTTCTTTCCTGGATATATATACACAATGGAGTATTACTCAACTATCAAAAAAATAAAATTTTGCCATTTGCAACAACATGCATGGAACTAGAAAGTATTATACTAATTGAAATAAGTCAATTAGAGAAAGAAAAATGCCATATGATTATGTTCATACGTGAAACTTAAGAAACAACAACAAGAAATTTAGCAAAAATAGAGAGAGAGAGAGAGAGAGAGGGAGAGAGAGAGAGAGAGAGAGAGAGAGAGAGAGAGAGACCATAAAACAGACTCTTAACTATAGAGAAAGAGTTGATGGTTACCAGAGGGGAGGTGGATGGGAAGAGACATTAGAAACTTGATAGGGATTAAGGAGTGCACTTGTTATGATGATCACGGGGTGATGTATGGAAGTGCTGACTCACTATTTTACACCTGAAACTAATATAACACTGTGTATACATTAACTATACTGGAATTTAAAATAAAATTTTAAAAAATGAATACAAATACTTAAACAGACCCTTGACCAAAGAAGGCATACTGATGACAAATGCACCCATGATCAAATATTCAACATCATTAATCATTAGGAATTGGGAATTAAAACTACAGAAAGACATAACTACATATCTGTTACAATGGTTCCCTTCCGAGTGTTCTCTTGGCACTAAAGTAATTAGAACTCTCATACTCCTCTGGGGGAAAGAAAGGGGATAAAAACCAGTTTGAAAAACAGTTTGATAGCCTTTCGTGTAGTTAAATAGATACCCACCATATAATCTAGCCACTCTTCTCCTTAGAATTTACTCAGGATGCATGACAGTGTATGTCCACATACATGCACGTGCATGTTGATAGTAGCTTTATTTGTGGGAGTCTAAATTTGGAAACAACCCACATGTCTGTCAGCAAGGGAAGGGTTAAACAAACTGTGTTATATTACTACAGTGGAGTCCTACTCCTCAACAAACATGAAGGAAGTTGACACTACGACATTGAGGAAACTCAAAATAATCTTGCTGAGTAAATTAAGCTGGACAAAAGAGATTACCTACTGGCTGATTCTATTTATATAAAATTAATATATAAGGACAGAAAATCGATCAGTGGTTACACAACAAAACTTTTTAAAAAGTGTTTATTTATATTTGAGAGGGAGAAAAGGACTGTGTGAGTGGGGGAGGGGCAGAAACAGAGGGAGACACAGAATCCAAAGCAGATTCCAGGCCCTGAACTGTCAGCTCAGGGCCCAAAGTGGGGCTCTGACTCAAAAGCCATGAGATCATGACCTGAGCTAAAGTCAGACACAACCAAGTGAGCCACCAAGGCGGCCCTATACAAGGAAATTTTAAGGTATGGAAAACATGTTCATTATAAAAATTGCAGTTATGATTTCATGGATGTGTACATATGTCAAGCCTTATCAAATTGTATATTTAAAGAATTACAGGTGTTTTTTAAGTTTATTTATTTATTTTGAGAGAGAGAGAGAGAGAGAGAGAGAGAGAGAGAGAGAGAGAGAGCATATACATTTGCATGAGTAGGGAAGGGACAGAAAGAGAAAGAGAGAGAGAATCTCAATCAGGTTCCTTGCTGAGCTTCATCTCACAAATTGTGAGATCATGAGCTCTCCCAAAATCAAGAGTCAGACACTTAGGGGCGCCTGAGTGGCTCAGTTGGTTCAGCGTCTGACTGAGGCTCAGGTCATGATGTCATGGTTCTGAGTTGGAGCCCTGCATCAGGCTCTGTGTTAACAGCTCAGAGCCTGGAGCCTGTTTAGGATTCTGTGTCTCCCTCTCTTTCTGCCCCTCCCTCCTCTGCTCATGCTCTGCCTCTCTCTCTCTCTCTCAAAAATAAATAAACATCAAAAAAATTAAGAAAAGAGTCAGACACTTAACTGACTGAGCCACCCAGATACCCCTAAATAATTATAGTTTTATAGATCAATTACACAATAAAGTTGTTTATTTTTTAAAATAAATTTTAAAACATGATAAAACTTTTCTAAATTGAATTTTAAAACATGGTAAAAATTTATAAATTTCTTTATATATTTCAACTTGCTTTTGTTTCACTTTACTCCACTTTACTAGAAATACTATTAAAAATAAAGCAAAACAAAATATAGCCCCCCCACTTTGAGGAGCTCAAAATAGAGGTGCTTTTGGTGACAGAGCAAACTAGATTCTTTAAAAATGTTCTCATGCTACAAATGTAAATAGGTTCAGGATAATGTTTTAATTCACTGCTGAAGTAGGAGAAATATATATTGGCCTTCAACAGAGACCAAAACAAACAAATAAAAAATTAAGAAGCAGGTGAAAGTAGAGATATGAACTAGAGATGACTTTGAATGCAAGACAAACTGGAGACTAAGCCTTGCAGCCCTTGCAAAGTTGAGAATTCAAGTCTTTCCTCAGTCAGGTCTGGACTCTCCATGGGGCTATCCCTGTAGTGAAATAATGGGCTAGAAAAAAAAAGTCTGTAGAAAAAAATAGACCCGAACAGGAAACTTGTCATTTCCAAGGTTGCTACAAGGAAAAATATTATTAATAGCACTCTTTACAGACAATTTATAGTCATTAGCCTGCTCTCATTTAAGTCTGGTGTTCAAATTTCCACTAACTGTTTAGTCCGGGAAACCTCAAGCTGAGATATTAAATTAGCATGATGTTAGGTTGGGGACATTATCTGCCATTAAGCCGAGGCCAGCACAAATACTGGCTGGTAGAAGGGCTCTCCAGATCCCCACAGGTTGTGTTCCACCAAATGTGTGTTCCTAGTGAGAAAAACAATTGCCAAACAGAAAAAAGCTATCCTGATTGAGTTTCAGCAGAACGAAACACAAATTCTCATAATGAAATTATCACATAGACCATTAAGTTCTATTTTTTGAGTATGTAAAAAGAAAAAGCAGAATAAAAAATAACCAGGGCACTTAGAGACTATTTAAATGACCGGATAGATTTATAATTTTTAATGTTTATTTATTTTTGAGAGAGAGAGAGAGAGAGAGAGAGAGTGAGCAGGGGAGGGGCAGAGAGAGAGGAAGACACAGAATCCACAGCAGGCTCCAGGCTCTGAGCTGTCAGCACAGAAGCCCGACGCAGGGCTCAAACCCATGAACCACGAAATTATGACCTAAGCCTAAGTCAGATGCTTAACTGACTGAGCCACCCATGGTCCCAAGATTCAGAAATCTGACATAATAAAAGTATACTAAGATTTTTGACAAACTAAATCTCCCAATATATAAAATATATATTTATAACCTGATTAAGTACCATTTATTCCATTAACACACAAATGGTTTAGCATCTTTTAGTGTAGTTTATTTATTTATGTAGATTAAAAGAGGAAAAGTAAAGATCATCTCCATTGATTGAAAATCTTACTGATACAGTAGAACACAGATTTATGCAAAAAGACATTTAGAAAAATTAAAAAAGGCAGAAACTTTCTTAACCATATGAAAGCTCTTAATAAAAAAAGTACCTAGCAATTCATCATAGATAGAGGTGAATCCTTAGAAGTAATCTGTTTAATGTCAAGGCCAAGACAATAGCATCTAATATCACTGAATCTTATCCATCCTTTTAAAAAAAACAAAACAAAAGATCAAAGAAATACAAAAAAGAGTTATAATCAGTACGACCACAATGAATAACTTCAAGGGGCATATCATGCGTAATATGGAACAATGCCTCTGGAAAAACAGGCCTGATTTAAGACAGGGAAGAATGAGGTGAAATTGTCATCCCTCACCGATAAAGGATTGTCTACTTAACAATCCAAATTACTCACACACACTGTTAGCCCTAATAGAAGACTTTAGTCATATTAATAAACAAAAAATCAGTAGCATTAATACCAAGTGCAACAAGTAGACAATTGTTTACAAAAGTTATTTTTCTTAATATAGTTTATTGCCAAATTGGTTTCCATACAACACCCAGTGCTCATCCCAACAAGTGCCCTCCTCCACGCCCATCACCCGTTTTCCCCTCCCTCAACTCCGTCAGCCCTCAGTTTGTTCTCTGTATTTAAGAAAGTGGACAATTTTAAATAATAGCTGTAACAAAACATCCCCTTACTAAAAAATAAGTTTCTTCATAATATTTCTAACAAAAAATGAAAAATCATCTGGAAGGAAGAAACTGTAAAACTTAGTTGAAAGATACTTATTACATAAAAAGATAAGCCATGTTTACAGATGAGAAATCTCAATACCACAAATATGTCAGTTCTCCTTAAATTAATGTATGTATTTAATGTAATTATTTTTAAAAAATTTAACAGAGTTCTTTTTCTAGATGGCAGGGATAGTTTAATCCTGAAATGAATATGAAAGAGACGGGTACAGATAATTTGGAAGAATAAAAGATTATTTGCACTGCCAGACAGCAAAACTTATGATAAAGATACAGTATTAGTACAAAGATACACATATACATATATATAGAAATATATATGCATTCAGAAATTTGTATATACCTGTACTACATATAAAAATACACAGCCCAAGATAATAGACATTTATGCACATGTGTATGCATGTATAATGTGTGTATATGTCTATACATACTGTATGTATGTATATATATACATACTCTCTCTCATGTGTTATATATTAGATATATATGTACATATATAAGGCATGCATATAGAGAGAGAGAGAGAGAAGAGAGAGAAATTCATAGACCAAAGAAGCAGAAGAGAGAACCTATAAAACACAAAAATAAATTAATTTTTAAATCAAAACCAAAAAAATTGATATTAAGTATAATATAATAAATCTATTACCTCTGAGTAGAGAAAGTTAACAAGCCACAAAATGCATAATCCTTAAAGGATTTAAAGCTAGAGAAGACATCACAAACAAACTTAATATACTAAAAGAAGATACATTAGCATCATTTCCAAAGCATATGGAATAAAATAGTCCTATTAATGAATGAGATAAGCAATGCCCCAATAACAGTAAAGAACAGCTATATAAATAGGCAATTTACAAAAAAAGAATGAATATATAGAGGAGATTATATAAAAGATTCACATCCATAAGCAGAGGTGTCAATAATGGTATTTTAAAAATATAACTGTAACTTTTTTGGACATTTCTTCCACCTAGATTTTGGGTTTATGTCCTTTCCTTTGAATTTGAGTAGGTCTATGACAACTTCACCAATTAAAGAAATATGATAGAATTGTTCTGTGATTTCTGAGCCTAAGTCACAAAAGGCTTCAGGTTAATGACTGCAGATCTTGGGATTTCTCCACCTCCATAAATATATGAACCAATACCTTATATCTCTTTCTCTCACATCTGTCTATCATCTGTCTATCTATCATCTATCATCTATCCATCTATATCTAATCTATCATCTATCTATCTATCTAATCTATTTACCTATCTACTTACTTATCCTACTGGTTTTGTTTCTCTAGAAAACTCAGATTAATAAAAATCATGAAAAAAATACAGCAAAATATTGAAATTCTGGTGGTCATGTTTTTGATTAATGATTATTGTATTTTTCTTTTTACTTGTCCTTACATTTTAAAATTAAACTATAATATATTTAAAAATTTTTAAGTTGCATATGAACACATTAATTAGTGTTATGATAGAAGTATACAGAGTATGTCATATATGATGGGTAAAGAGACCTGGGTGTGCAGAACAATAGCATTTTGATGTCTTACGGCATTCAGATCATGGAGGCTGCATAGAATGTTCTATTATTATTGTTATTGTTGTTGTGTTGTTATTATTATTTTAGAATGAGTGTGAGGGAGGAAAGGGCAGAGGGAGAGAAAGAGAGAATATTAGTCAGACTTCATGCTCAGAGAGGAGCTTGATCTAAAATCAAAAGCTGGGTGCTCAACCCACTGAGCCATTCGGGCACTCCAGCATGGAATCCTCTAGATCTTGCACAGCTACTGAAGCATTTTACCAAGTGAATAACTTGATCAAGATTATGTTTTAGAAAGATTATTCTGGAAGGGCAGTTTCAAAATAATGGTCAAAATTAAATTTTAGGAGACAATCAGAGATACCAGGTTGGAACCAATGAAGTCAGTACAGATGGGAAGAAAAAGACCTAACTGAAGCAATATTTTGGAGGTAGAATTGAAATAATTTGTGATCCATGATGTGGCAAGATAAGGGACAGGGAAGAGCCTAGGCAGATTACCTGGATGTCTGTTTAGGTTCAAAGTGAATATAAGTTGTCTTCACTAGTTTATGGGAAACAAGGAAAGGATCAAGTTTGGAGTAATAGATGAAGAGCTCAGTTTTTAGACTTGTCAAGGTTGGTATTTCTGTGGGATATTATGAAGCTATATGTGGCTCATAGAAGGATCAAGCAAACAAGGCAACTTCAGTGTATGGGACAAAACACACGAGAGGGTTTGGAAATGCCACCATCCAGGGCATAGAATGATCGTGATTTAGAAGTGTCCCTATAATTTGCATGGTACTTTTAATTTAATTTTTATTTTTTTAAATAGTTTATTGTCAAATTGGTTTCCATATAACACCCAGTGCTCTGCATGGTACTTTTTAAATAGAAAGTCATACAATTTAATTCAAACATTTTCTTTGAGGATCTACTTTATAACATAATCTTTGCTCTGAGCTTCAGTACAAGCAAAAGCCTGGGTTGTGTCCTTTTAAGTCTGTTATCAAGATGTGTCAAATTTTCTGTAGGACTAATCATGCTCTCTCACCTTTGGGAAATTGTACACTTCATTGGCCCTTCGTTTGCTCTGCCATGAACGCTCTTTATTTCTGATTTCTCCCTTCCTTACCTAGGGTCCCAGGGTGGGTCTTACCTCCACAGGGAAGGCTCCTGTTGACTCATTATTCTCTCCGCCAGGGTTAGGCAAGTTCTTCAACAAGAGGAACTTTATCTCTGTTGCTGACATAACACCGGTGCCCAAAATAGTACCTAGTAACACGTATCTGATAAATATTTGTTAAATATTAAATGATGTTTATTGAAGTCGTAGGTCATGAACACTGTGGACTTATAGTCAAATGTTAGTGACGGATGGTTTGCTTGGATTTATTCTCTGTTACTTAATGCACGTGTCTCCAGTTAAATGTAAATAACTCAAAGTCAAGGACTCTATCTTTTCTTTTTTTGGCATTGCCCATCCTTCCTGACATAGTACTTATATAATTTTTTAGCATTCACGGAGCAATATTTTAGTCTACAAATGACTATCCATTTTGTATTCTGTGCCCATATTAAATATTCTACTGCAAACCCCGGGATTTGTTTATTTAACTAAGAACTTGTTTCCTCACTAGTGCCTATAAGTCCCTCAAAATTGGCTTTGTAAGCCAGGTAAAACCTAATGATTATCAGTTATTAGTACTTTGTTAAATCTTTTATATAAAATTTATTTATTTATTTGCTTATTTAATCCTTTATATAAAATGTGAGTAAAGGAGCAGAACACTTCAACTTAATCACCTTATCTGGTTATAATTTTAAAAAGAATATAGAAGTTGCCAACATTATTTCCTCAAACATTTTAGTGGAAAGAGGAGCCTTTTCATTATTTCCTTAATTTTGGAATCATTTTAAGTGCATTTTGGTTACATAAAAAAGGTTTGTTTTCTCTGAAGTGCATGTGGAACTTGAATTTTGAAACCTCTAAAAATTTAATTCTAAATATGTGTTTTTTTGTTAGAACCATGCATAAGTTGTCTATTTAAATTTAGGGTTTTTTTTTTCCTAATGTGTGCTTCTGTGCTTGAGAGATGGAGAGGAATGAGAGAGAGAGAGAAAGAAACAGAACATTTGACTAATGACCTTTTAAATGGATCAAAACAACAATCTATTTATATCCTCTGGGAAATGTTTATCCCTTTGAAGGCATTTCACAGTCTCTTTATCCTATGTGGCCTTTTTAGGTGTTCCGTTTTAATCCTGATCTAAATAAAGAAAGTAAATGTTGCCCAGGATCAAATTTACAATCTAGCTAATGAGAAATCCATTAGGTTGGAAACTCTGTGGAAGTTGTATTGCTATGGCATTGATTTCTCTTTCCCAGTATCAACCTTGCCTTATATCCATTGAGCACACCCTCCTTCCTGTCCATCTGTCCCTTTTACTCACCTACCATCACCTCCTGGAGAGCCCCAGGTGTCCACTACAGCACACCTCTAAGTAGAACCATGACTTTGATGCTGAAAGCCTCAGTGTGACTCCTGCAATGTCCTGAAGATCCCTGTGTGCTCACCATCTTCATCACTAATAGAACACCTGGAGTTACAGAACATAAAACCAATGCAAAATGTAATCAATATTAGTAAGCAGTGCTAAGATGTCATTACATCACTAACTTAGACATTTAAAGTTGATGTGAGGAAAGTTCAGATCAAATAAACAAAATCAAGCAGCTTTCCTTTTTTAAATTCACTCACAAGGATCATCTTCCTTTCTGCTATTGTCAGAGGACCAAAAAAAAAAAAATCCCCAAATCCTTTTATTTTTCAAATAAAGTCCTTGAAAAGAAGAGCTTATAGGGCAGCCTGTCAGCAAATCTAATCTTGCCGTCTACTCTTTTTGAGGACTCAGACATGGGGTAGAGCCGAAAAAGGATCCTTCTTTAGGTAGGTGAGGAAATATCTGATTTGTTAGGTGGTGGTCTTTTCCCACATTTGCTCACCCTGATCTTACAGAAGAATTTCAGCTTTATTCAGCCCATAATGAAACAGGGAATCATGAAAGCAGAGTTTATGAGCACAATGGCCAAATAGCAGATCTTTCAAAGCAGGACACTTCAGAAAATGGAGAGAGTCTCTTAAAAATCATGCCAGTGCAGAGAGCATAACCCCAAAGCGTGACCATGCCTGGAAATCTGAGACCTCTGGTCATCTTAATCGTGAAGGGGATGGCAATTAAACATGGAGTGCTAATAGAATCTATTAGAACTGAAGGGCTAGGGTTTAGTCTGGCACACAGTGATATTTATTTGACAAATCTGATTAATAAATATGAAGCCAACCTCCTATATTAATGTGGAAGGTGAATAATTTGATTGGAGTTATTAAGACCATTAAAACTGATTGCTTTAAGATTTGTTGTTATTCTGTTAGATTAAAAGATAAATCAACGTCAGCGTTTCACTGGGACCCTCCCAACTAAATCAATCAGTGACTAACTTGGTGTGTACCTTCTGTTTCCAGTCATTTCAGTTTCATCTTCACAGGCTGATCTTGCCCTTGAAGTTCTATTATCTTGTTTTTATGTAGAATGTGAACCACGTCACTTCTTCCATGATGGCTGTTGAAAATTTTTATTCAAAAATATGCAGTTACTTGGCTTGGTGGAATTGAGACCTTGCACATTTTTAAGCCAC
This sequence comes from Suricata suricatta, assembly GCF_006229205.1. NCBI lineage: Eukaryota > Metazoa > Chordata > Mammalia > Carnivora > Herpestidae > Suricata > Suricata suricatta. The sequence continues at coordinate 121,255,755 of NC_043706.1, forward strand.
TTAGAAAAAATGTATGCATGATTTATAGAACAAGCAAACAGAGCATGACCTTTCCTGAGCTGATTAACAGTGCTATTCTTCAGAATGGCATTTTACTATAGATTCACTCACACTGAACGATTTTATAAATGTGTATAGGGTATAATACAAATACGTAACATGAAAATATAATGGGCTTGAAATAAAATTTGAGCCATTTATTTAGTACTACTATAAGAAAGAAAGCTGAAATGATTTTCCCTAGCCCTGTATCCTAGGCATATAAAAGCCCACTTATATAAAATTTAAGAATGATGTGTAAGAAATTTCTATTTTTAATTTTAACATTAAAATAGTTTCCGTGCTTAGTTATAGATGATTTCCACAAACCATAAACTGATATCTGTCTCAAAATGGAGGAGAGTTTAATTCACCTAAAACTAAATATGGGTAGAGATTTTTTAAACAAAGTTTTCTGACACATTTTGTTTCTCTTCCTGTGACCTAGAACATTATGTGAACATAAGAAGAATCAAATATGAAGTCATTTGGAAATCAATTCTAACTTCTCAGGTTGGCACTTTTGCAGTTGCAGAAAGCACTTTGATACAGTATAAAATTACAGTTTTTTATTTCTGTCTTGCTAGGTCAGGATCTTTCAAATCAAATAAAATGGGTTGAGAATGATTTAGATATCATACTTTTAAAAGAAGATGCATCCCAGAGTTCACAACATGGTAATAAAAACCTTACACATGGAAGATGAACTCATATACCTGAAAATAACAGTTCTTTATTGTCGATGTGGGCATGACTGTTAGTATGGCTTACTTGAAGGGCCTTGAGGGAAGTGGCCACCATCTCTATGCACCTCTTTCCCCTGACTCCTTGTGTTGAATGACAGCATTGGTGAAGGTTTTCTAAATGGGATGGAAACATATAAAATCCATGTAATATTTTCAAGTTAAGAGAGGATTACTGTAGTTATATAATTTTACTTCCTTCCTTTGGTTAAGAAGCAGAATTGTGTGAGGTTCCTCCTTTCAAGGAAATTCTTCAGAAAACCATGCTAAATATGTTCTTCCCTACCTTTTTCCCCACATGGTATTTAACTTACCACAGCTTCATGCTCATGGGGACATTGAATAAATATTTCTGGTCAGTAGTCACAAACCAAGTATTTTAAAGTCAACTGTCTCTCCTCCAGCACATTCATAGTCCTACTTCCTTTAGTATGGAGTTAATTTTCAGGTCAGACTTTGTTTCAGCCATTCTTTATTGTGTGAATCTCAGCTTATTTACATGTAAGTATATATAAAGAAACACTGTTAAGACGGACAGAACTATTCCAAGAAAAGAACTGGGAAGTAGGCAAAATCTCCTTCTGTGCCCTCCCTACACATCCTTCTGAGCACTTCCCTCTGTTTCCCAAGGAAGCCACTATTTCCTCATTGCCTAAATTTCTTCCTATAGCAGCAAAGAATTCAGGAAATGCAACTGGAGGTTTCTAACTGATGTTTTATATTTTAAACAAAACCATGGAATCTCAATTTTGAAACAATGAATACCATTTAGCCATGCATATGGATGGCCCCAAATGAAAACACTACTGTCTCTTAAAATAACAAAACTATTCAGACAAATAGACAAGCTGACCTTTGAAGAAGAGTCAGTTAATACAATCATCTTTTCTTTAAAACCTTCCACAATGACCATCTGAAATAAGAAAGCAAAGGTCAAGCCACGGCCATATTTAAAATTTTCATTTTTAACCTAAGGCTATTAAAAGCCAAATGAAATTTATAAAATTATCCAGTTTTGTTTCAATATTCATATGAGGACAACTGATCTTTTAAAAATAATCCAACCCAATTTTTTCCCCTAGATGAGTGAGGTGGGACACTGTAGAGTTTTGCAAATTAATAGGATCCAGATATGGAGAAGAAAGTTGGAGCTGCTGTCCCAGAAAAGATTTCCCTACCTCATCTGCCTAGATGTTGTTTCTACTGATTTACTTTTTCTATTTCCCAAATCATTAAGTGAGAACCACAGAAGCATGCAGTAGTCTCTATCTCATCTAGGGCATGGCCCAGATGGTTTTCTTGGGAGCTCAGATAGTCTAAATAAAATTATGGCAGCAGAGCAATGGAAACAAAATCATTTCTAATAAGATAATGGAAATTCTTTTTAAAGGTGGGCTGAGAATCATTTCAAACTTGAAAGGCCTGAAGTCATTTTACTTCTAGCAAAGGACTCCAAGAAATAGAACAAAGAGAAGAAAGAGTGAGTGATGATCTTTTTCAAATCACATTGCCCCCAAATACCTCAAATAACTAGATACAAAAAGAATCCCTAAGAAGGTAAATACAAATAAGAGGTGAAAATATCTGCTTCATGTCAGATAACACATCACCAAAATCACCAGAGGAAAAGAATAAAGTCTTCTGTCCTTGATAACAAAACCATACTGACTTTAAACTGTCCTAAAGCTCAGGAAAGAATGTGCAGGGTTCATTCCTATAAGCACAGAGAAGGGTCTTCTTTTTTTCATTTATCTAGCTTTTTGATGTTTTTCTGATATGTCTCCTGTGAACATTTTTTCTTTCAGATATTTTTATTTTGAGAACTAACTTCTTCTTTTTTAAGTAAAATGACTGTAATAAAATGGGTAGAATTGATTACTCTGAAGATTGATGTTGTTAAAATTGATGTCCTTTCTGTAGCCATATTGAATCATAACAAAAAAATAAGACAAGAAAAAAAGAACTCCCATTGCTTCTTTACTGATGCTATACTTACTAGTCTTTACTAGAGGGTACATTCCAAGATAATCTTAGGATTCTTTTAAATATGATTTGTTATGTTTTCTCTTCTGAGTTAAGACATTTATTTCTCCTCACTCCGAATAACACGACTCTGTTTTATTGGGGAAGAGATGCAAATAATTTGTAACCACATTTTCTAAAAAAATTTTAGAGGTGATGTTAATAAAGTTCTATTAGTCAAGGTAGGCTATGTTCCACTGAGATCACAAATTGCTCCCATATGTCAGTGGCTAAACAGGACAAAATGTATTTCTTTCTAATCTACATGTGCCACCAGAGTTGGCGAGGGACTCTGCTATACAGTTCTACTCAAGGATGCTGATTGGCAAAGATTCAACCATCGTGAAGTTGGACTATGTAGAATAGGTGTCCTTCTCAGTCCCTGCAGCAAAAGTGAGAGAGGGAGAGAGATAGGAAACTGAAAGGTATTGCTTTGGTAGTTTAATGTTTGGCGTAGCAGTGATATACATCACTTCTACCTACAACTCATTGGCCACAACTTGTTGTAATGACTTGCCTATTTGCAAGAGCACTGGGAAGCCTCATCTTCCAACATACTAAGAAAGAAAGGAGAGCTAGATGTGGATGCATTCTAGACTTTTCTATTCTGCAGACATATACAACTGGCTAGAAAGAAGAGTTTTGGGCAGTGTCTTTGTGAAATATAAACTAAAAAGTTAGACTGTAGCTAGATTGTGGTGAACCTTGATTGTTGGGCAAAGGGATCTTTACTTGATCTTACAGGCAATGGGAGCCCACATATTTCTGATCTTCAGAAGCTTCTTTGCCCCTTTGTGACACTCTGGGGATGGAAGCACTATCATTTGAAGTGGTAGTAAGGTCGAAGATGGGGAAATGTAACTGGCTAAAAATATTTGATAGAATTTCCTCTAGAATGCCAACATTCCCAATTTCTTTTTCTGACATTTCCCTAACCTTCATTGAATTTAGTTTAAGTGTTTTCTTGATCCCTCCTACTCTTTATACTCTGTTTCTTCCAAAAGTGATTTACTCCTCATCTAAAGCCCATACCTGCTTTCCTCCCACAGTCCAAATTTGAAAAGCCATTTGTAATATTTATAGAGAAATTATCTACTAGTAGCTGCTTTAATAAAATTACTTTAATTTAGATGTACCATTTGAATGGAGCTTGAAATTTGAATATTACTTCAATTATTTCTTTTTTAAAGATAATGAGAACTTGGAGGGTGTGACAGCATGAGATTGGGAAGTATCTGGAAAGTGAAGTTCTTGAGAACTAGATACAGTGACTGAGAAATGGTTTAGGTTGGCATTTGAAAAAGATGAATTAGTAGTTTATATGAAAGTGTGTGAGGAAAAGTGTAGGTTAACATTTGAAAAAGATGCATTGGTGGTTTATATGAAACTGTGTAAGGAAAAGTATAGAATGCTGCCTTTAGTGATATTCATATCTTTTATATTGCATCAAGTTCATTCAAATGTTACTGCCTGTTGCCTTTCTCTTTTTCCTTTTTTTGTTGTAAAGATTTTATTTTTGAGTAATCTTTCTACCCAACATGGACCTCAAACCCACAACTCCGAGGTCTAGAGTTACATGCTCTACTGACTGAGCGAGCCTGGCACCTTACCAGTTGTCTTTCTAAAACACAATTCTATTTCTGTCCCTTCGCTGCTAAAATATTTATAGATCTTTATAATATAGAATAGTATCTCCCAACGTGATCTTGTAGTGTCACTTCACAATAAAGTATGATAGCCAAACACATTGGGAAATACTGGGTCACACAAAGGTAATTAGTGTTTCTTCTAGAATGAACTGCTAGTAAATCTCTATGAAGCAGAATAGTATACAATGTTTTTCAGTTACTCCAACTATGAAACACTTTTGTTTTTCTTTGTGAGTACTCCTTATATGCAGTTGATATATTGCAAATAAATTTGAATCACTTGCATATAGTTTTAAACTGAATTCTTCAGTTGGTTTCACAGTGACATAAAACCTGAATAGATTTTATTTCCTCCAGAAATATTCTGATTGGATAGGGTAAACTCTGCTTTGGCAATAGTGGGAAGAATAAAGGACTTGTAAGGATTGTTTGTACTACAGTAGAACTTGTAGAGAAAGAGTGAGGTGGACACTTTGGAGAGCTCTTTAGGACATTAAACACTGAGGTTTAGTGGCAGAATTCAGTTAGTACAATTCAAACATGATTCTCATAACTCTCTCTCTCATGTAACTAGCCAAGAGGCATAGGAAAGGGGAAATAGGAACTAATAATATGTAATATTTATTAGACCAGGAACACCTGGGTATCTCATTTGGTTGAGTATCTGAGTCTTAATTTCAGCTCAGGTCATGATCCCAGGGTTGTGAGATCGAGCCCTGCATGGAGCCTAGTTAAGATTCTTTCTCTCTCTCTCTCTCTCTCTGAGAGAGAGAGAGAGAAAGAATCTTTCCCTTGCTCATGTGCTCTCTCTCAAATTAAAAAAAACTAAAATAAAATATTTATTACGCTAGATAATGTTCTCAACTGTACTTACTTTAAGTCACTTAATTTTGAAAATGAATTTGAATGTTTCTCATAGGAGAGAGCTAAGACAGAGATTAAATAAATCATCCAAGATTTTCATCTTTTAAGTGGGAGAATTAGCACTTGAACTCAGATATTTGACTATGAGCCCATGTTCTTGAACCCTATGGTATAAAAAATGAAAAAATAAACAAATTTTAAAATACACGTGGTGATGGAGTAGAATGAGGGATCATTAACTTGGACATACAGAGTTTGTGGTACCTTTGGGCATTTAAAGAGAGAAAATATCTTAGCATATAGCTCTATAATTCAAGTGATAAATTTGGAGATACAGATTTGGAAATATTAGGCAAAGAGATGGTCAAAGAAGTCAAATGTAATAGTTACAAACGCTCAAGTAAATGCGTGGCCACAACATAAGTTCATGTAATAGGTGGAGAATAAAAGGTCATTGATTTCAGAGACCTAGAGGTCATTGGTGATCTTAAGAAGAGAAATGATGGATGAGAAAAGAAAGCTAAGTTTATGTGAGATGCATAGTGGGAGTTAAGGAAACAAAGATATTTTCAAAGAAGACTTTTCAGGAATTTAACTATGAATATAAAGAGAAAGGAGCTAAAGTGAGAATAAAGTTTTTTTGTGTTTTTTTAAGATGGGAAGAACTGAGTATTTTTAAAGCTAAGGGGAAGTGTTATTTTGAGAAGAAAGTAACAGAAAGAATATCCAATAAAATATCCCTGAAAATACAGGAGAGAACAGAATCTAATAAAAAAGTGGAGAAGTGGTAACTTTGCTATGGAAGAAGATCCCTTATAATATAGAAAGAGAAGAATGGGTGCCCATGAACATAAGCTCACAGGATATGTTGGGTGGCATGGAGGGGTAACTATGTGACTTATTAGGGCAACTAAAGTCAATAATATTGAAAAGCATTGATTATTGTTTTATAGCACTGATCATCCCCACTTAATTTGCCTGTATTCATTCAAGTATTTTTATGCATCTTAGTAAAAATTAACAAGTTTCCCACTACAAATCTTGCATAGAAGATTCGAAGGCCCTCTTCTTGAATTCTGGGTTTAATTCTGGGTTTGCTCACCCCGTTCATTCCATGATTACAAGCCCATCCATTCTTTTCCTTCCTCAACATTTTTCTTTAAAAACCACATGCATGTCACCAAACTTCACACCCACAAAACAAATAACCCAGTGAAGAAATGCACAGAAGACATGAACAGACACTTCTCCAAAGAGGACATCCAGATGACCTACAGGCACATGAAAGAATGCTCAACATCACTCATCATCAGGGATACACAAATCAAAACCACACTGAGATATCACCTCACGGTGGTCAGAGTGGCTCAAATGAAGAAATCAAGAGACCATGGATGCTAGCGAGGGTGTGGAGAGACGGGCACCCTCCTATGCTGTTGGTGGGAATGTAAACTGCTGCAGCCACTCTGGAAAACAGTGTGGAGGTTCCTCAAAAAACTATCCATATAACCCAGCAATAGCACTGTTAGGGATTTACCCAAGAGATACAGAAATGCTGATGCATCGGAGCACATGTACCCCAATG
>NC_043706.1:121262756-121343292 GCF_006229205.1 Suricata suricatta
ATTATTTTCTTTACTTTTTTTTTCCTCTTCTTTTTTTGGTGATGGGGGTGGTTATGTTTAAATGAAGTTGCTTTTACAACACCAAAGACTTAATCATCCATTTCCTACATAAAAGGTAGCTACTTTTTTGCCTGGACCTCAAGTGTATTGTAGTATAGAGGTGGAATTTAAGGAAAGGTATTAAGCAGGCTGTGTTGTAGCTTATGGGCAAGTAATAAATTGTATCATTTATCTTGAATGTATCATAGATAAGCTGCTATATAACAATTGTCACTTCAGATAGCTGTGAAATTAGGTGATTAACTAGTTGTTACTTAACCTTCTAATTTCTGTATAAGTCTAATTACATGAAATAGAAGTTGGTGTTTTGATTTTTTACTTTGCTTTTCTGTTTGGAGTGTCATTGCAACTACTATACTGTAAATGATGGAAAATATTTGCATATGTTAAAAAAATAAATTGTGTTATATTCAAAAAAATCTATGGAGAATTAATCTTTTGGTCATAGTTTTTAAATGGATGTAATAATTGATTACATATATAATTCATTGCCTAATCAGAAATAAAACTGTAATCTCATGAAAAAAAACACATATATGTGAAAGATTTTGGGAGTAGGTAAAATTTCTTCATTCTGCATAAAAAAAGCTCCTTAATTTTTTGTTAGCCAATTGGCCCATGAACATGGCTACATCTATTTATTTGTTTTATTATAGAGACTTTTTGTAATTAGCAAGTCTGTCTTGCATAATGCCTCCCATATTGAGAGTACTGTCTAGTGCTAATTTGTCATCATCACATTTTTTTGTGTAGCTCTTCCCCAAGACCTTTGGGAAATAATACCATGATACTGATACAATATTAATGAAGAGTTACAAACTGTATTCCAGTGTTATGAAGAAAAGACAATTTTGAATTTTTAGATTTATTTTTTCAAATAATGCCTCCTCACTTTGTAAACTCTTACCATTAGATTAACCCATCATCAAAAACATGTTTGTGTAGAAATAGATATTTTCTTTAAATAATTCAAAGGACCTGCAAAAACTTAAATATCCTTGTCTTCAATATGATACTGAAAGAGAAGAAACAAAAGTATGGAACAGATGGAAAAGTAAAAATGACAAATCTAAACTTCCAGGAAATAAAATTGAAGTCAAGTTCTTGTTGACTCAGCAGACAACTTTTGTCAGATTCTGTGCTCCAAATATGAAAAAGCATACAAGCATTCTCCCCAGTGGGACCTACTAGGATCCTGGGACAAATCTTTCATTTTGATTTTAACATCTTGGATATTAATGTTTTTGCTTGTTTGTTTGTACTCCTTTTTCTCCTCCATACTCTGGATGGTGATTATCATCTGTCTCTAAGTATTCTTTTGAAATGACATCCATATTTCTTGTGTATTCTGTTTCTTCATGAACACCTAACAGAACATTAGGGCACCTAGGTGACTCAGTGGGTTAAGTTTCTGACTCTTGATTTCAGTTCAATCAAGATCTCATGGTTTGTGAGTTTAAGTCCCACATTTGGCTCTGTGATATCAGTGTAGAGCCTCCTTGGGATTTTCTCTCTCCCTCTCTCTCCCTCTGTCTCTCTCTCTCTCAAAATAAAAAATAGTAAAAGAGCATTAAATACATAAACATCTCTAAAATTATCATGGTTTTGTTTTGTTCTTGTTAAAAATAATTATTGTTGAATACATTTCTGGAAAGTTACTGACTTTCCAGATATGAAAGTGATAGTTTTAGAGTGCTTACACTGAAACTTATGACTATATCTCCTACTTTAATTATATTACTCTCTTCAAAAATTATAGCTTCATTGGAGCAGTAATAAGTGAATTATGGTAGTAAAGAAATTGAATACATAAAACCTCATATGACATGAGAATAATTAGCTCTGAACTAAAAACAAGTCACAACCTGTTGATAGAATCATCTTTTACCAATAAGCTTCTAAACTCAGAGTTTTAAAGTTAAGATACTTTCTGTAATATATTCATGTATATATATTCATGTATATATATATATATATATATATATATATATATATATATGCATATTCAAGTTAAGGCTGTCTCCAGTTTTCAAAGTCAGGACCCACTTTTTATCCATGTAACCTGATAGAGAATGTAAATTTGGCAAAAGCTTTTAGATCTGTCATTTTGAAAGATTACAATATAATAAGTAGGGTAGTTGCCTACAAGCATGAGATCCTTCAAGGGGTATGAGAAGATACCAAAGTTACTCTTAGCTGATTGTAGGAGTTCTTGCATATTTCATATGTGTTTCTCACATTCATTCAAATGTCATCTTTTTTTAAATCCTTAATACAGATGAAATTATACCATGCCATCTATGTTCTGGTTTCTGCAATCATTAAAAGATGTGTAAAGATTAGTGCATACTGTGTCATCACAGAGTAATATTAATTCATGTCCTCACTCATTTCAATGTTAAATGCTTATTGGCAACATATGTGTTGGATGTCCTAAACAAGTTCTTGAAATGCAAAAATGAATATGCATTTCCTTCCAGAAGATCACTATTGGTGAAATAAATGAGAGCACACACATATAAATTAAAGTTATAGGAACTAGATGTTCAACAGTAGTTATATGGACAAATTTCCTTCAGAAATCAATAGAAGGTAAAACTACTTCTGAGAGATCCAGATCTACCAAAAGGTAAAAATTAAGCTCATCCTGAAAGTGAATATAGATTTGTCATTTGCAAGAGAATTGAGACATATTTCAGGCAATGTACACCATGCTACTTTTTACACTGACAGTCATATTTCACATGAGTAAATGCACTGGCTGGTTGGAGTTTGGTGTCTGCGTATCAGTAAAGAAGAAAAATGATGAAAATGCTATCTTGGGGATAAACATTGTGAAGTTAAGAAATTTTTATTTTATTCTGCAGGTGATAAGGCATTTGTTGGGATGAACACTGGGTGTTGTGTGTAAGTGACAAATCACGGGAATCTACTCCCAAAATCCAGAGCACACTGTACACACTACATGTTAGGCAATTCGGCAATAAATTATATTTAAAAGAGTCAACAATAGGTGTTTGAGCAGAAAGTAACATTAACATCTGTTGGACTCAGGAAAATAACTAAGTATCAGTATTGAGAGTGGACTTTAGTGGAAAGAGACAATAGCATGGAGGCCAAATTTGAAGACAGTTGCAAATGCCCAGTGAGATATAATGAGGACCTCAGTTAAATTCTGGGTGGGAAGGTGTTTGCAGAAGGAGTTACTTAAAAAAGATCATTCGTGTAATAACTACAAAGGCCATATCCTGTTGAAAGACAGATTTTGATTGCTTAATGTGGATGTAATTTGAGAAAACATACCAAATAGATAAGTCTTTGAATAAAACTGATGATAAAGGAAAAAAGAAATTAGAGAAGTAATACAAGTGAAAGGGGGGAGAGCATTAGAAGATTCATTAGAGTGTTTTCTTAATAAAACATTTGATTGGTCTATAGAAGAATTAAATCTACATTTCATCTATGAAGTAAGCATGTCACTGATGTGAAGTTTAGGCATGAAGTGGGTGACATCACTTTTTGGATGGCCCCTCGGAGACTGCTTTAAGAAGCCACCAAGTAAAATGAATATTCATATTTTATTTGTTTATTCATCCATTCATTCATTTATTTGTTTATTCATTTATGGGAGAGAGAGAGAGAGAGAGAGAGAGAGAGAATGAATAGGGGAGGGGGATTTTTCAACTCCAGGTATTACTGGAATTCTTACATCAGTGGAAAGGAGACAATATAAAAATAAATTTGTTTTAAAATCCTCAGGGAAGTCATTTAAACATGTGGATACAATGGTACTATTTTTATATGTATTCTGTTTGGTTTTTGTTTTTGTTTTTTAGTTAACATACCACGTAATATTAGTTTCAGGTGTACAGTATGGTGAATCAACACTTCCAGCACTTTCTGGTCCTCATCGCACTCATTTCTTTTTTTTTTTTTTAATGTTTTATTTATTTTTGATACAGAGAGAGACAGAACATGAGAGGGGGAGGGGCAGAGAGAGAAGGAGACACAGAACCAGAAGCAGGCTCCAGGCTCTGAGCTAGCTGTCAGCACAGAGCCTGACGCGGGGCTCGAACCCACAAACATGAGATCTGACCTGAGCCTAAGTCGGAGACTTAACCGACTGAGCCACCCAGGTGCCCCAGTATGCATTTCTTAATCCCCACCACCTTTCAACCCCTCTTCCCACCCATCCCCCCTCTGGTAACCACCATTTTGTTTTCCCTAGGTAAGTTTGTTTCTTGGTTTTCCCCCCTCTCTCTTTTTTCTCTTTGTTCATTTGTTTTGTTTTTTAAATTCCACACATGCATCCATCTTGTGAGAGGTCTTCATTTGCATTGCCAGGTCTTGCTGGGAACTATGCTATTCCAATTATGGAATACAAAGGTACTAAATGCCTATCACTGCATATTTAACACTTGAGACTGTCTAATTTTACCCTCTGTACACTGTAAGTTTCTCCAATTCCAGGCTGACTTTATATCTCCAGATATACCTAGCAAAAATTCAGTATGTGTTTAAAGGTAGTGGGTTCTTTATTACTTGTTTTCTTAAGCCTACTTTATTTGAAAGTGAAGATGATAATTTTTATGTACTATATTTTCATTTTACTGCAGAATGTCCAAACTCCCTTTAAAATACTTAAATCTGTTTGAGTGTTTGTCTTACATATCATTGAGGATTTAGTCTTCAGTGTAGTATAGGCTTTGTCCCCTACAGAGAGAGACCTGATGGCTTACAATTTTGCTTTTATAAGATTCTGCAGTCAGACTTTTTCAACACACTTGTAATTGAGCCTGGCACACAGAATTGTAACTCCTAATGTGATGTGTTGCATCATTTTGCACCTTTTAAAATTTCCTCAATGACTCAAATCCTTTGGCCTTTGAAATGTGTTTTAACTGGAAAGATGTAAACAGCTCATTTAACTTGACCTTCAAATGTTCCTTCCTTTCTCATTCCTCTGGTGTGAATATAGCACAGCCTGTTAGTATCTGCTAAAGCTGTGATGTGGCATCCACCTTCCCCCAGCTCTTCTCTGTCACGATGCCAGTCATGCTTCGTCAATACTGACAAGCAATTATTAATCTTTGTTTCCTTTACACTGTATATTGGCAAAACAATCATTGAAAGGAATTGCAGAGGTGGAAACCATTATCTTTCCACTATTGTGGTAACATAGTTTTCAGGCTTGCTGAGAATATCCATTAGTTTTGTCCTCTTATCTAAAAATGATTTCTTCTTTACTTTGTGTTGCTCCAGGAGTTGAATATTTCACCAACTTCTGCCACATTAGAGATGGATACTTTTATTTCTTCAATAGCAGGGATGTATTTCTTTTGGCCTTTGTTCCAGGCTTAAAGGTATTCTTGGCTCATTTCAATTCCAGTTGTATTAGCTGTAATATGGATGTTCTTTTTAAAAGCCCATTTGAGTTGCAAGAGCTTTTCTTCATCTTTTATATTTTTTTCCTTTTAGTATTGTTTTGACCTCAGTCTACTGAGGCAAACTCATCTGGAAGTGCATTCATGTAGACTATGCATATACATAGATAGAACAAGAACACTTAGCTAGGTGCTTTACTCAAATTACAGCCAAGAAAATTTTTCCTTTGAAGGTTTGATTACATTAGGCCTTGGAAGTCAAGTAAGGTTTGCTTAGTAAAATTATTCTTTCAAGTTTTATGATAGACTCTTAACTTCAGTCCTTATTTAATGGTTTACCTTGTGGAAATAACCTAAAACCACCCAAATGGCAACAAAGGCTAGTTATTCAGTGCTTGGTATTGCAAATGAGTCAGCCATCATCACTTGGGTTTGGTAGAAACTCAAAGACAGGAGTGATTAAAAATAGAAGGCTTTTGGTATGGTCTGATTGGAGGTGATTGTCGTGGGTAAGCTACAAGTGAGTTATCTATAAGGAGGGCATCTTATTTGATTGTTTGATGAGCATGTTTGGCTTTTTCTGATTCATCCTGTGTTGGGAGCTAGGCAAGAATAGGAAGGTGGCAGTCATTGATCAAGTACTGACCATTCTGGGCTTATTGCTACAAAGATTATGAGTTAGTTTCTCTAGTAGCCTACTGACAAGCCTGTGAGTTAGTGTTATACTGCCATATATGATCTTGTTAGAACCATTCTCTAAATCTCTTTTTTAGATTTTTAAATGTTTTTTATTTATTTTTGAGGGACTGAGAGAGACAGTGCGAGCAGGAGAGAGTCAGAGAGAGGGGAAGATACAGAATCTGAAAAAGGCTCCAGGTTCTGAGCTGTCAGCACAGAGCCCGACCTGGGGCTCGAACCCACGAACCATGAGATTATGACCTGAGCCGAAGTCAGACACTTAACCGACTGAGCCACCCAGGTGTCCCAGCATTCTCTAAATCTCTATAATGCATCTTTTCTGGAAATAGGTTTAAAAAATATCAAAACCTAACAATAACAAAGCTTTGAATATTTTTTAACCTTTATACATTTTTGAGAGAGAAAGAGAGGGGTAGGGAGAGAGGGAGATAGAGAATCCAAAGAAGGCTTCAGGCTCTGAGCTGTCAGCACAGAGTCCAATATGGGGCTTGAACCCAAGAGTGTGAGATCATGACCTGAGTGGAAGTCAAATGCTTAACCAGCTAAGCCACCCAGAGGCCCCAGCAATGCTTTATACGATGCTTAGAAGTAACTGGAAACTATTTATATATAATGGTTGAGTTACTCTCTATTTATTCTTTTTTTAACCATAATGAGTCTGCAAAAATATAAAAGTATGTGATTGAGAAAGTACATTTTACAAATGGGTCCCATGAAGAAGCTTCTCTCAATTTAAATGTGACTTTGTAGTCTGCATGAACTAAAAAATGTCATTGTCTCTCCAAAATGTATTTTATTAATCAAATTGGGGAATATATAATCATGGTATTTATGTCCTTTCAGATTTTAAGATTGTCAAGTTATTGCAATCTCATAAAAACACGTAAAAAATCTAGGAAAAAATACACAACTAGAAGTCATCAAGGATTTTCAAGATAGTGTAGAATTTTCAGAGAGGTGATGAAGGCAAGTCTTTCCCAGACAAATAATTTAGTATCATTTATACCACAAGGACAGGAAGTGGAAGAGGGTCTCCATGAACCATGGTGGGTGAGCAAGCAGGAATCAGCAAGTGTTTGCTTCTATCACTTACATATGTAGATGGAATCCCATTCCATTTAAGAAGGAAGGGTGCCCAAGTTTTAGGAGTCATCGGTGAGAAATGGAGAGGTGATTACCAAGGAGAAAAACTGCCTGCTATACAGTTTTTCTCCTGATTGCATTCCTTTCCTCCTGCTTGTTTCTACTGCCTTCAAACTGATATAAAATTATATTCGAAATTATTATATAGAACATTCCTCAACTTCCTTAATCATAGTTTAGATATGACTATTGATTAATGTATTTCTAAGGATTGATTGACTCTATAGCTGTTCTCAACTTATCTTCTCCCTCCTTCTTCATACAGGCAATTATATTATACTATTACAAATAACCAAGTATCAATAGAGTTATTTTAGTATTGTATTGATCATTTCTGGATTATTCTTTGCAGGTTTACATGTGAAGGAAAACATCATAAGTGATTAGTCAATATTTTATAGTGGATGAAATTTTTTATGCAAATTTTTTTCTGGGGGCACCTGATTGGCTCATTTGGTTGAAAATCCAACTTCTGATTTTGGCTAAGGTCATGGTCCCAGGGTTGTGGGTTCAAGCTCCATGTCAGGCTCTGGGCTGAGTATGGAGTCTGCTTGGTATTCTTTCTCCGTCTCTCTGTCCCTCTTTCCCAAAAAAATATTTTTTGTCTACTGGGAAAAAATTATTCTCTACAGATAAACATGGTGCAGATTATGCAACTGAAATTTAGATTTTTAACTCAAATTTTAGCATAGGCTTATTATTATTCTGCATTTTTGGGTACTAAGCATATGGTTTTACATATTTACATATATGTACATTTTTATTAGAAAACTGACTTTGCTAATTATATAGTGATAAATATTAAGGATTGAATAGTTGAAAATAAGTTATTTTATACAGATAAGTTTCCATCTCAAATAAAATATAAGTGAATCTTGATCATAGTGGCCCCTGTCATTCTTTCCATTGTGTCTGATTACAATAGTAGGTAGGGGAAAAAAAGACATTCCTTTTTGTTGACTGAAATGCCTGCAGGTGTAAAATAAAGGTGCCAAACTTAAGGCCTTTTAGAATGGAAAAAGTTCCAGAGTGAATTCTCCAAGGATGTGTAGCCCATTGTACTCAGCATAAGGATCTAACATTCATGGTATTTTTGCACTTGGATTGAAGTATTGATGAAAAAGATGAAGCAGAGAGAAAGAGAAAGAGAGAGAGAAGATACCTGGAGAGTAGGAAAGATGCCCATAAAATGATCAACATTACAGAAAAAGGCTTGATTCTGAAAAGCCCACAGCCACAGAATAAGTCAGATTCAAACAGTGATACTCAATCCCCTTTTTTGTTCTCACTTCCTTTCTGGTTAAGTCATTTTGGTAAAAATTTATTTCATTTCTTTTACCTTCCAGCAATTGACAATACCAGTTGGCAGAGCTAACCATGAACAATGGGCATGATTATTATTGCTTTCTATTTAAACAGAAGTGATTTTCACCTTGAACACAGAATATACTCCTTTTATTACAACCTCCAAAACATACCCAGAAATTAATTGCATGCTTAGGAGTCTTAGAAATGATAGACTTAATCTCTCTCTATATATTTGACCTTTTCTTATTTTATTTGAAGTGTAAAAACAGGGTTTGCAATTAGAGCAGATTAAATTAGGCAGCTTGCAAAAATGAAAACCAGACTGAACATTAATTGCTTAGGGTAATATTTCATGTGATTTCTTTATTCCTCACTAGAGCTAGACTTGGCTAGACTGTCTTCTTTATCCACTATTGTATAAGTTTCAAAAACCCTGGCCTCTGAGCTCCTTGAATGAATACAAACTGATAAGCATCTTGGCCAATAATATCTGATAGGCCTTTCTAGAGCACCCTCTCTACTTGTCACTGACTTCCATATTTGTGATAAAATACTGTATCCTTAAAGAAGAGATTAGGTCCCTTCTTCATACTGCCCACTAGCTCTCTGCCTTCACCTATTCATTTATTCAGTCATTAAATCAGTTTCATTTATTAAGGTCTTCTATGTGCTAGGCTCTATTCTAGAAATTTAAAGACCTTAGTGAACCAAAGATACCTGCCTTTATGGAGCTTATAATCTAGATAGGGGTGTAAAAAATAGGTAATAAGCTATAAACATCATATTTATTTTTTAATTAAAATATTTAAGTGTTTTATTTATTTATTAATTAATTAATTTATTTATTTATTTATTTGTTTTGAGAGAGAGAGACAGCATGCAAGCAAGGAATGGGGAGAAAGGGGGGGGTCCCAAGCAGGCTCCATGCTGTCGACACAGAAAATGATGTGGGGCTTGAACTCAAGAACTGTAAGATCATGACCTGAGCTGAGACCCAGCGTCAAATGCTTACCCAACTGAGTTACTCAGGCACTCCACTATAAGCATAGAGAATGTCATAAAGCAAATTACACAATGAAACATGTAGAGCAAGAGGAGTGAGTGAGATGTTACTCATCACTGGGTTCAACTGTTTAGTTTGCCTAAGCCTCTGTAAGAATGTGAGCTTGTAGAAATGACAGGAACAAGGCAGGGAAGTAGAACCGATGAGAGAGAACTAGTAGAGGGAATAGAATAAAAACCCTAAGTTGGGAGCATGACTGGTGTTTTCACAGGAATAGTGAGAGAGCCAGATGGAATGCATCAGGGACAAGAGTCAAAAAGAAAGAAAATCATGAAGTGAAAGTAATCGCCTCATAGACAGCCTATGGGTCATTGTTCTGACTTTAGCTTTGGTGCTGAATGAGATGGGGAGTCATTAGAGGGTTCTGACCAGAGGGGTGATATGCCCTAACTTAGATTTTAAAAGGCTGTCTGGTTGCTGCTGGAGAATTGATTTTAGTGACCTACTGAAAAGCTGTGAGAAAGCAATGGTTAACTCCAGGGGAGACATGTGGTGGACCAGGGTATTAGCATTCAAAGTGGTAAAAGTGGTAAGATTCCAGAAGTATTTAGAAAGTAGAGTCAGGAGTATTTCCTGACACATAGGATATGAAGTATAAGAGAAAGTGTGGAATCAAAGGGTACCAAGTATATCTACTTTTCATTAACGCCCAACACCCATTGTGTTTCAAGTCTCAGTCAGCTATTACCAGAGATGCTGGAAAGATGCTCCCTGGTCTCTCTGTGTCCATCCTTTTTTGCTACATTTCATTCTTATTACAGCCGCAAAAATTGTTCGCAAAATAAAAATCACTAAAAACTACATTCAATATTTTATACTTAGTGAAAAATCATAAGATCCCTAACATGAAGTTTAAGGTTAAAAGAGTAAATAGCACCTATTTATTCTTCCTTCTGGCCTTCAATCTAATCTCTCTCCTCCTGTCTCACTATGCTTCGGTCACCAGTTGCCTTCTTTTTGCCTCTTCTTAGAAGAGGACTAGCTTGTTGATTCCTTAGGATCAATGTTGTTCTCTTTGATGAAAAGTTCTTCCATCAGAGTTTTCTACGGCTCATCCCTTCACATGCTTGTTATTTCCTATGTTGTGCCCTTTCCTGAACCTGTGATATCAACTCCCCAAAATTCATATTCTCCTCTTCTTATTGGACTCAAGATTTTTCTGATTTAATAGGGTTGTGATTCCAGGCCAATGGATCATGAAAGGAAGTAGGAAGCACTATTTTTCATTAAATACCCTCATATGGGGTTTTCATAGTCTTTTCACTTTGTTGCTAGCTGGAATGCAAAGAACCTCACAGAGAATTTATATAACACATTGAAGATGAAAGAAAGTTAGCCAGCCATGTTCTCTGAATAACATGGAGGAGTACAGTCTCCCTAACCATACCTGTATGGTACTATTATGTGAGCAAGAAACACATTTTACTATATTTAATAGGGTCTCCATTACACTTTTTGCAGGTCTACTTGCTACAATTAGCTACCTATATAATGCACAATTAAAAATAGCATTTATTTTGTCATATTGCTAATTAGGATCTGACTTTATCTTTTGGCTTATCTATTATTTAAGTATTAGTCTGTCTTCCTTCTAGAAACATAAGCTTCATAGAAGCAGAGACTAAAAACATCAGAACTGAAACATTGTGAAGAACACAAACAAGTCCATGAGTCTACAATGATCATCAACACATGAAAGAAAACCTGATTTATCATTATTGGGAATGCCTGAAGTTGAAATATACAACTTCTTTTCAAGAAATTTGAAAATAAACATAAAGAGTTAAGCATTTTTACTACGTTTCACTAACAGGCACATTTCAGGATATTAAAAAACCTCAACTGATAAGGAAAAGTTCTTTTAAAGGATAAATATAAAAGAAATGTTAATATTAGAAAATCTCCATTATGTAATCTTAGGCAAAAAATTGATTCAGGCAGAGACTCTTAATTTACGGGAAATTATTATATAAAATGCTGATAGGAAATATACCAATATATGTAATGATAGCAGAGTATCAGGTTATGGATAGTAGAATAGTGGGCATGTACAACTTTACAATGAAAACATCAAATTATCACTACTTTAACCCTGTGATCAGAATGAACTTCATTTCTCTTACCATGTAATGAATTGTGAGGAATGTAGAATCACTTATGTTTTCTTGCCAAAATCTCTAATCTGATTCCAATAAATCCTTTAGATATAACTCTATGTGAAATATGTTGGGCAAACTAAATAAATGCTCTCAGAAAAAAAATAGACAATCCTAGAAGAAAACAAACACAAATCAAGAAATTGGGGCCTCCTAAGAGACAACTGGGTTTTTGGTCTCTTCAGTAGGTCAGTATCATGAAAACATGATGTAATTGTTATAGACTAAAAGATAACTGAGGCAGGGTTTCCACTTGTATCAGTGAGACGTATGGTTCAGATTGAACCAACCACAAAGAGTAGAAAATATGGTCAACATGCTAAAAAGAGAATTTGCAGGTGTTAAGAGCTACCGAGATGATGAGAAATTGCAGGGCTATGGGAGAGAAGAAAGCCTGGCTACTCAAGCTGCCATGAAAAATAACGCTCATTAATGAGGAGAGGAAGCAAGAACCCTAAGAGTAAGAATGAACTGTAAAGATCCGCCGTAACAGTAATTGAAGCTCAGCTCAGAATCACCTCAATCTTTGAATGGAGTAATGTAATCTGAGGTTGCTCATGTCATTAGCTCACCTGTTTGTAAAAAGGAAAACTAAGATTATACCCTTTTCAGAGGAAGATGACACTGAGAGCCTTAACTATCCGTAAAAGTTGTTCATGTATGGTTTTTAGTAAAATACAAAATAACTGGTCATTGAGAAAAAAATTCAAGTTAAGATATGTGTAGGAGAGAAATTTTTTTTCCTTTCTTCCCTTCTAGGTTCCTTGCCTGGTCCTATAATTAAATTGACATATGATAGATTAACAAGAGAAAACCATTTAATTTCATATGTATAAGAGCTCATGAAAATATGAGACATAGAGAAGTGACCAAAGCAGACAGATTTGTACAGATTTTATACCTTTTAAATGACAAAAATAATACATCTCCCAAAATGGAAAAGACAAAGAAGCTTGGACTTGGAGTAGTAAATTAGAGAAGTAACAAAGATATATACAGCTTTCTCAGACTTAAAATTCTCCATCCCTGGTGATGGAGAGGTCTCCTTCCCCTTGTGCAGAGAGGGTAACTTTCGCATGAGAAATTTATTTCTTGTTGTAAGGGAGATAAAGAAGAGCAGTGTGTCTTCTCTGCACAAATTGTTTCCTAAGTAACTTCATTTCAAAATAATCAGTATGCCAAATTGCCATATTTGGGGGCAGCCAAACCTGCCCCCCTCCCCACTACACATATGAAACGAAAAGCAATCAAAACCTAATGTGGGCCTACAATGATGGATACAGGTATAGAGACATAAGGCTATGATCCCATTTTCAGAGAATTAAAAGGCAAGGTTGAGACTTTCAGCAGAGAAATCAAGGCTATAAAAAGACCTGAATGGTAATTTCATAGTGAAACCATGATACCTGAAATTCCTGGAGCAAATGCCTTCAATGACACAGTCAAACTGCAGGAAAAAAAAAAACTGGTGCACTGAACACTAGCAACATCTAAAAGGACAAAATGAAATAAATTTCAGAAGACACACACAACACAACACAACAAAACAAAAACCCAAAAAAGAAAAACCAAAAAAAAAAAAAACCCATAAAGGTATGATTGGAAACCATGAAGAAGTAAAAAATGGAACAGGAACAATATTTGAAGACATAATGAGTATTAATTGTCCACCACGCCATTGATTTAAGAATCTCTATGAACTTGTAAAGAATAAATAGAAAGCAAATCACACCTAGGTGCTCTATTGTAACACTGCTGAATGCCAAAATCAAAGAAAGATATTGCAGGTAGCTAGAGAATAAAAGGACATATGGTTACCAAGGGGACAACAATAAAACTAAAAGCTGACCTCTTAACAGAAGCAATGAAAACAAAAGACAGTATAATGATACTTTCCAAGTGATTAAAAAAAAGCCTATCTAAGATTCTATCCTCAAAGAATATATCTTTTAAAAATGAAGGAATACTTAAGGCATTTCAGGTAAGCAATACTGAGAAAATTTGCTGCTTTTCTGAAAGAAGAATTAAGAGAAAATTTTCAGGCTGATGGAGAATGAACCTGGATGGCAGTCTAACTCAAGAAGTTATTAACAGTGGAGGGAAGAATGTTTATGTGAATTAAGTCTGAATGAATACATACAAAAGAATGATAATGTTTTCTAGGGATTAAAATATACAAATAAAATGAAATTATGCCCCCAAACAGCACATAGTTGGGGGAATAAAGGGAGTTAAAATGTTCTAAACTATGTATATCTAAGAACTGAATATACAAAATAATAATTTATATTAGAATGTAATAACTCAAGGATATAAGTTAAATAAATCTCTAGTAATGTAAACTTATATCAGTAAAGCTCTAATAGAAAGAAAAATTTAAAATATACTGAAGCCATAAGCAAACAGAATCTTTAAATGTAATGCATTAGTATCTTCATTAAATGTAAATGAACTAAAGATACATAAAAAGTCCACAGTTGTGATTGGAAGTTTCAAATTTCCTTTAAGAACTGATAGAATAAGCACACAAACGTCAGAAAAGATATGGAAAATTTGAAAACAATCGATAAACTTAACTGATTATTCCATTGCTGCATCTTACACCTGGAGATGATAGATTCTTTCCCAGGATACATGGGAGAGTTCCAAAACCGACCACATGCTGGGAAATCTAGCAGGATTCAAAATGCCATGTAATCAAAAATTCACACAATCTATTCTCTTAACACAATTGAAGTAAGTTAGAAACCCATAATAAAAACATAAAAAATATTTTGGAAACTTAAACAGGGTACTTTTAAATAGCTGATTGGTTAATGAATAAATCATAATAAAAATTTTGAAAAATATTTAACTTTCAGGTAACGAAATCACTATTGATCAAATTTGTGGAATGAAGCTAATGTAATGCTTAGATGGAAATTTATAGCTTAAATGCAAATGTCTAATAAAGAATATAAACTGAAGTGCAATTTATAAAAAGCCATCTCAAAAAGCTAGAAAAAAATAATTAAGTTCAAAGTAGAAGGAAAGTGGCAAATGTTAAGAACTGAAATTAATAATATTAAAAAAAGAGGACTATAGAGCTGACAATCAGAACCAAATGTTATTTCTTCAATAATACTTATAAAATTGGCAATAGTTTGTGACACTCATCAAGAAAAAAGAAGAGAAAAAAATATTTAAATAATTAGTTTTGGAAATGAAAAAAAGTAGTGAGTGTAAAACTACAGATCTTACAAAGACACAGTGAGAATACCAGGAACCACTTCATGCCAACTGGTTTGAAAATTATACAATGTGGAAAATTTTTTACCTACATTTATGCAAGTGAAATTTAAAACTTAGTAGTTCCCCATCTGTTAATTAAACTTCATCTGCAATTACAAGCCTTCCTACAAAGAAATTTCCAGATCCAGATGGCTTCTTTAGGCCCAGATGTTTATTGACTAGGAATAAACATTTTCAACTTTCCATGAATGTTTCCAGAGAATGGAAAAAAGAGGGCGAAATCTCCACTCTATTTTGTGAGTCTGATAGAAGCTTGATAACAAAATATGGTATAAAGTCCATAAGAAAGAAATAGTAAGGGCCTATCTATCCATTAGCATTGATATAAAAGGACTGTATAGAATTATTAGCAAACACATAAATGATGGATAACATTTAAGAAAATGAGTCTATTCTAGGAGCGTAGGTAATTATAATTGAAAATATCTAAAAATAATAATTCATTGTATTACTGGAATGAAAAAGAAAAATAATACCAAGATTATCCCAATAGTTGTAAAAATAGTATTTGTTAAAACTTCACATCCATAAATTTTATTTGCAAGCCAGAAATAAATTTTTAATCTGATAATAGGTAACAATAAACATTTACAGTTAAAAACACAATTAATGATAAATTTTGAGATACTTCATCTGAGATCAGGACTAAATCAGGATGACTCTAGTCCTTCAACATTGTACTGGAGGTTGTGGCCAGTGCCAAAAAGACAAATGGAGGGGAAAAAAATCTAAGAATTGGAAATGGGGCTATAAAATGTTTGTTTACTGGTGAGTTATATGCAAATGGTGAAAAATTCAGAATAATCTATAAATATGCTATTTGTACCAATAATATAGCAGATCTTTTCAACTTCAGGAAATTATATAAAAGTAATTTGTATTTTTATACACCAAACATAATTAGGAAATTAAATGATGGGAATGCTTTAAATAACATATAAATAATCAAATGTCCAGAGATAAATCTAACAGGAGATATGGGGCACCCTGGTGGCTCACTTGGGTAAGGGTTTGACTTTGGCCCAAGTGATGATCTTTTAGTTCATGAGTTCCAGCCCCTAATAGGGCTCTCTGTGGAGATCACAGAACCCGCTTAAGATTCTCTGTCTCACTCTCTCTCTGCTCCTTCTCCACTGTATCTCTGTCTCAAAAATAAATAAACGTTAAAAAAATCTAACAGAGGATATCTATGACTTCTACACTGAAACCTTGGAAACATTATTTTAAAAGAAGACCTGAGTAAATGGAAGGAAATGGTATGTTCATTGAATGGGGAACATTAAAACATTTACAAAGCGTATCAGTTTGTCCGAGGTTGATCTATGCATGCATTACTGGTAGATATTTCACAGACATAATTTTTTTCTAAGTGAAAGACAAAGGAAGTGCTGTTTCTGAAATAGATAAGGCTGTTGAAAGGACAAGGAAAGCCAAGATACTTTGTAGAAGATTAAGGATGAAACTCTGAACATGATGTTAAAAGAGAGGATAGCAGTTAACATTTTAGGGAGGAGAGTTGAGATATTCATTGAGAGGGGACAGACAGATACTTGCACTTCTGAGACGCTAGTTTATTCCTTGATAAGAAAGAATGACAATAGCTGAGTTCAATGAGTGGTAATTCATTGGCTCAGTGCTTATAATTTATGTGCTTTCCTGTGTATATATTTCAATTTAAAAATGTTTAAATTAGGGGCGCCTGGGTGGCCTAGTCGGTTAAGCGTCTGGCTTCCGCTCAGATTGTGATCTCACAGTTCGTGGGTTCGAGTCCCGCGTGGGGCTCTGTGCTGACAGCGCAGGGCCTGGAACCTGCTAAAGATCCTGGGTCTCCCTCTCTCTCCGACCCTCCCATGCTCACGCTGTCTCTCTGTCTCTCAAAAATAAATTAAAAAAAAAAAAACATTAAAAAAACTAAAAAAATGTTTAAATCATTCAGAGCCAGATGAGTGTTATGTGTGTTCCTTGACTTAGTTCTTGTTTTAAAAAGAAATTGCAGGGGCACCTGGGTGGCTCAGTTGGTTAAGGGGCTGACTTCAGCTCTGGTCATGATATCATGGTTCGTGGGTTCAAGCCACGAACAGCTCAGAGCCTGGAACCTGTTTCTAATTCTCTGTCTCCCTCTCTTTCTAACCCTCCTCTGCTCTCTCTCTCTCTCTCTCTCTCTCTCTCGTCTCGTTCTCTCTTAAAAATAAATAAACATTAAAAAATCTTTTTAAAGAAACTGCAAAAGGATTTTCAGTACAATTGGGGGAATTTGAATACAGATTTTTTCATTCAATAATAAGGAATTCCTATTAAAATTGTTAAGTGTAACAATGGCACTGTAGCTGGATTGAAACTGTTTTTATGTTTTATGGTGATATATTTAAAAATATTTGGAGTTAGAAATACACAATATTTGTAACTTACTTTAGAATATTTTTGCAAAGTAACTTTTGATACAGAAAATATGGCAAAATATTAATCACTCCTGAAATTCAATTATGGTTATATGCTTTTTCATTATGCTATTCAATGTACTTTTCAGAATGCATGAAAAGTTTTATTATAATAATAAAAACTAAGTAAGAATGTAGACTAGATTAGTTCTCTGTAGATATTTGCCTTATTTGGGGGATTATTATTTATTGGATGCATGTGTGAATGAATGAAAGGGAAAGACAAACTGAATTAAAGCCAATCAGCACCAAAAGGGGAGTTATTTCTGAAATTCAAAATGAAATTTTACTAATCAATAAATAGGATTGAGTATGATTATAGCAAAACTTTCTAACCAACATGTTGATGAAATAGAAATGATCCACCTGATTTTTCTCCTTCACTAAAGGGTTTATAGTAGTTTAATCTCATAAATTTGATTTTATTAAGTACACGTATTTTTTTCATGACTGAGGTTGGTTTTACTTGGAGTGAGGGGCTAGTCATCATCTAAGACTAGTTATCAGACTTCACCAGTACAGAGAGACGTTGCCGACGGTTGTCTTGCCTGAACAGTTCTGAGTTATAGCCTAGGAGTTAGTGCAATTTTTCTCTCTTACACCTGATATCTGGTTACTTTTGTTTGATTTGTCCTTTGGTTGTAAAATGCAGCACTATAGATGCTGGTGTAGAGCAGTGCAGGAGAATACATCAATTAATTATTGGTTTCCAGTTACTTGGAGTAATCATGTCTGTGGTAAGGGGAACTTTTACAACATTAGAGTCACATTGAGTAGAGGCACCCTGGATGGAAAGAAATTGTTCAAATCCTCCTGATCTAAGTAATGAGATGCCTTTTATTGAACGGTAATTCAATTTCAATACTTTTCAAAAGCTTCTTCTTACTTATTTATTTTTTTGTAAGAAATGGAAACTGGAAGGGAAAATATTTTTGTTACAAAGTCTGGCATGAGGCCAGTTTGAATGTAACTCTTATAAAAGCTCAGTAAATAAGAGCAAGACAAACAGACACCACCTAGTTCTTCCAAAGCTTATAGCAGATGCCTTGAAATCTATAATTATAATTCACATTAGAGTTTAGGAATTGTCTTAAATTAACATTAACCTCTTTCTCCAATAAGGATAAGTGTCTATTAAAATATGATGTTTTCTGCATGCTGCTTTTGCTTCCAGCCAAGAAGCTTTATACAATATTTACATTCAGCCCCATTCTTGTAATTACACCTTTCCTTGAAGCCATTAGCAGTATTGAGAAAATGATTCTTTCATTTGGAATTTGTCTTCCAGGCTAAGTCCCAAGTTGTTACCACAGAATAGCCTACATTCTCTCTCCTCTACGAGTAGCACATTTAGATCTAAGAATTTAAAGCCTACGAAATTTTAAATGCTACACCAAGTAAACAGAATCTCAATTTAGAAACTCTTAATTGTCTGTACTAATGGAGGTTTGCATAGCCCAGATAAATTGAAGCCAGGGAGAACCTGAAGTTTCACTTAGCATCTGATTTTAACCCTCATTTTCTCTTTCTTCTCTTCTCCCTCTGGCTAGATCTCAACAGTTTAAAATGAGCTGCAGATTTCAGCTGAATTGGCCTTCTTTGTCTTCTTCGCTGTCATCAGCCTCTTCTAGAGTTGAAAGTCCCCTAATAGCGTGGTAGTGAGGAGAAGGAGAAACAAGAGAAGATGAAATGGGGAGGTTGTGCCTAATAGTGGAGAATTCATTACCAGATGATGAAGATTTCCTGATTTAAGTTATTTTTAAATCTCTTGTAAAATGGAAAAATCCACTGACCAATGACACTGATGTGTGTGTGCGCTTGCAGGGGCAGGTGTGTGTGTGTGTGTGTGTGTGTGTGTGTGTGTGTGTGTGTGTGACTTGCTTTCTATATTTTCTCTGGTCAGAGAAAAAGAGGGTAGAACACAAAGTGACTAGTGAACATTGTGTGCTTAGCTTCAAGAGCCTTATCCAAACAGTGCAATGACATTTAGTTCTATAACAGATACCCAGAATCATTTATCAGTTATTACTTCCAGGATGATGAGTTGTCTTAATGCTTCATTCATAGCCTTCCAAACAAATGTTTATACTGCACTATTTACATCATAAGGCAATAGGTGGCATATTGGATTGATTTCTCTGTCTTAATAGCAGAACATTTGCAAAGATGAGCCAAGAAAATCATCCTGAAATAGCTGATTTATAGTATGTTATTAAAGGCTACCAAAGCACTTACTGTAAAGACTCTATGAATAAATTTATGTTTTTCAAGACTCTTCACACTTATCTGAAGTCATTTTCAAGTTTGTGGACAAAGATAGTTACTTTTATAGCGGTAAGTACATGCATTTATTTTTGTCTCTCGCCATTTTCTCCTGCCATGCACAGAGCCATGTGCAAGTCGCTGGGGATACCTTAGAGAACCATATAGATAAGGTCCGCACATAGCTGGAGTCGGCTGCATCTATAGGACACTTAACATGTGCCTGACGTTGATTTAAATCCTTAAGTGGGTTAACCCGTGCCATTCTCAGAACCACCCTGAGTTAGATTAGCCTTATTTTACAGACCATGGAAAAAGGTAGCAAAGGTTACATACTGTCCCCTAGGGCTGCACAAGCAATGAAGCCTGGATCCAAATCCTAATAAAGTGGGGAGTCTGTGCTCGTTGCCATGCTGATATTCAGTCTGACCACAATGGAGTTTACAGTCAAGTGTGGTAATAATCATAAATATGAAAATAAGTGAAGAAGAAAAAGAGATGTTTGAAAGAAAAAAGTCCTAATTTGGATCCTTTACAATGTTATCAACTTTGCAAACCATTATCAGTAGCAAAAGCAATGGCCATTTTGGAAAACAAAACAAAACAAAACAAAACTTTAAGTATTGCATCATACAGAACAGAAAGACAAACCAGGCGATCTCAGGATCCTTCCTGTGATTTGATGAGATGGTTGCCTGCAGACTTTAAAAGGGAGAGTTCTGGCTTCCTCAAGATGAATGTATTTTAAGGGCGCCTGAGTGGCTCCGTTGGTTGAGGGTCTGACCTTTGATTTCAGACCAGGTCGTGATCCCAGGGTTGTGAGATGGAGCCCTACATCAGGCTCCTGCCTGAGCATGGAGCCTGTTTAAAATTCTTTGTCTCTCCCTTTATCCCTCCCCCTCAACCTCTAAAAACAATGAATGTATTTTATCTCACCCTTTGCTTTGTATAATTTACATTAGCCAGTTTCTCAAGATGTGTAAACTTTGTGAATAAGGGTAGTTTCCTTTTACTTTTTCCTTAAAAGATATCTCTGATAAATCTACATTCACCTTCATCTCATCCCAGGTACCCCTAAGGCAAGGGAGAAGATTGGTTTTCAAACATCTTAGAAAACATGTATGTGTGTGTGTGTGTGTGTGTGTGTGTGTGTGTGTGTGTTTTTGTTTTTGTTCAGCCCCACATAGGCTTCTGTGTTGACAGCTCCGAGCCCGGAGTCTGCTTCAGATTGTGTGTCTCCTACTCTTTCTGCCCCTCCTCCACTCATGCTCTGTCTTTTTCTCTCTCAAAAATACATAAACATTAAAACATTAAAGAAGAAAACACTTGTTTTTTTGGAAATACATGAAGAGCTACTAGATGGAGTTCTAGGTGCCATGAGACACATTTGGTATTGCATTTGTATTAGAAATAATATGCTAAGTTGTATTGTGGTGACATCCAACTCCCAAATTGCATTGTTTCAACAAATAAAAATTATACCCTATATAATTCCTCAGAGATACATCATATAGTACCCAAGACAATAGAAACTCCATGATTACATAATTACACATATGAAGTATAAGTTAATGGATCACTTCAGCAAGGGAGAAAATATCAAGCTTTTTTACGCTTGGGCTTAGAAGTAGCACACGTCACTATCACCTACATGCCATTGGCCAAACCTAGATGCATGGCTCCTTTGAAAGGGATAAACAAATTGGTGAGAATGACTGTCTTTGCCAGAGTACAGTCTCTGGTCACCAAATATTCCTTTGTTCCTTTTTTCTACACAAAGAAACACAGAGTCATCTCCAAAGGAATTTAGTCAACCCAAATGCAATCCAGTCAACATTCTGGGCTCAACATCTAGAATCTCTGGGTGTTGTTCATTGTTTTACACATCAAGTTTGGAAGTGGTATATCTAGGTCTAGAGACCAATGGACTGTAAAGGCAAGTTATCTTTCTATTCTAGTGTAGTAGATACTATAAAGTAGTAATACAAAGACAATATCCACAGTAAACAGTATCATGTGGGAAAAGGAAGGGTAAGTGCCACAGACTAGTCACTGGCACATATTATTTCCAAAATCCCACTGGACTGGTAGTATAAAGAGTCCCTATTCTCAGGGTGGAGAATGTTCCTTAAAGAGAACCCAATTTTGCTCACTTGTCCACTTTTCTTAATGGTCTCTGATTCAGCTGCGGGGATATTTTCATTTCCTTGGCCCCATGTAAGATGAGCAGTTGGGAAAATGAGCCAATTGAAGAAAATGAGCTAAGTAGGAGTGGAGCAGTTTCTCAACTCAGAGCCTGTTGTACGAAGGTTAAGTTATGAGGAGTTACAGAACTTTTGGGGCCAGTTTCTGTTTTGTTTGGCAGGCCAATTATCTCAAATATATAATACATCTCTTATTTTCATGATTCTAATCCATTTCAAGTAACAATAGTGCCTAAATTACTAATAGTACTTTCTAGACATAATTCTTCAATGAATATTATTCGTCTGCCTTCCTGTCTTTATGTGTCTTTCTTTTGCTATAAAGAGGGTTACTTTGAGAGTGTCAGGCTCTTTCTTAATCATATTTTGCCCTGAGCTAAAAATTTCAAATGCAGACTAAACTATGGCATTTAAAGTTAGGATGGTGGTCACCTTGGTAAGTAGGAGCACAGGGAACATAAGGAGAATTTCCCAGGTATGGGAAACATTTTATTTATTGATCTAGTTATTGTACTCTATTCATTATGAATATTAATTAGGCTCTATATGATTGGTGCACTGATATTGGTCATGTTTCAATGAAAAATTTACTTTAAAAAGATACTAAAATGAGTTATTCTTCATTTATTGATGACTAGCTATTCAGACCATTATACTAACTTAAAACAACTAGAATATTTAGTCCCAACAATGCTGGGAAGGGGTGGAATCTTCCATCCTGGTTCATGAGAATATTGTGAGCAGACAATAGAAGAGACAAGAATGCATATACACTTTCATTTCTGTTGTGTAAATGCTTAGAAGTGGAACCACTGGGATCCAATGTTGATGTGTGTTTCACTTCTTAAGAAACTTCCAAAATATTTTCCAAATTGATTATCCCCTTTTAAATTTCCATAAATTGTGTCTGAGAGTTCTGGGTTGTCCAAATTTATGACATTTTGCATTCTCTTTTTAATGTTAGCTATTCTGATAGGGTGCAGTAGTACCTTCTTCCATTTCCTTAATGATAGATAATATTGAACTCCTTTTAATGTACTTATTTGATACTGATGATCTTTTTGGTAAAATTTCCGTTCAAATAATTGCTTGTATTTTATCTCTTCATTTCATTTATTTGCTTGTCTTGAGGAACACTTGCAGAATAAGTTACTCACAATCCAAGGTTTACTGTCTATCCTACTCTGTCATGATGCAGGAAGGAGTCTCAAAAATTCACACCTCCACAATCAAGAAAAATTTAGCTCCTGTTAGGGAAAATTAGAAAACACATCTGGCAAGTGACAAACATAGCCCACCAATCAGTAAAGTACAATTGGGTGCTTATTTTTGAAACAATTCAAGTACCAGTTCCCAACCGCATTCCTTTCAAAATTTTGGTAATTTACACTTTTCTCCATCAAGTTTAACATCCAGAGCTGATGCCATTGTACCACTCCAGTAGATTTGAAACAGAAGAAGCAGCCCTGCATGATGCAAGGCCACTTAATGATTAATTAGTGCTTATGGCACATTAGCGAGTTGCTCTTGCCGGAGTCACAATTAACTTTAGAGCTGCAGATGTTGAACAACTATCTCGTAGTAATGTGTTGTCAAATGGCGTGTTTAGGTATCATTCATGTTTGGAGATTGAATTGCGTTGCTGGAAAGTGTTTGCTTCCTACTATCCTTAAAACAACATCATTATGGAAATCATATAGGTGTTTATGAAAAAAAGAAAGTAAACACATGCAACATAAATGTACCAGTGTTATTTATATTCATGTATATGTATATATTCATGCAATTTTCTAGCTTTTGTTAGAAATCCATTTGTGAAATCTATTTAAGAAATGCAAGATATGAGGCACATGGGTGGCTCACTCGGTTAAGCCTCCGACTTCGGCTCAGGGCAGATCTCACGTTTGTGGGTTCGAGCCCCACGTCAGGCTCTGTGCTGACAGCTAGCTCAGAGCCTGGAGCCTGCTTCCAGTTCTGTGTCTCCTTCTCTCTCTGCCCCGCCCCCCCTCTCATGCTCTGTCTCTCTCTGTATCGAAATTAAATAAAACATTAAAAAAAAGAAATGCAAGATATATGTGTATGCATCTCAATTTTTTGTGATGACTATATTCCAAAAGTATAGATAAGATGAAAAATTAGCAGCAAGGTTAAAATTTAAAAAGACCATAACTAAAAATGATAAAGACCTCTCTTCACTCTTCTTAAATGATTTCCTTCAGAATGTTCTCATATGTTTGGGTTGCTGCTGACACAAATTTTAATAACCCATATGATATTGGAAATCTGGCATTGGAAAATATATTGCAATGTGTGTGGCTTCAGGGAATAGGTCACTCAGAGGTTAGCTCACATGTATAGATTTTTGAAACCCGAAGATTCTTTACTTTCTATCTAGATTTAGTCATGGCGTTATTTACCAAGTTTTAATGCTTATTTAGGACAGAATTAATAAATTTGGAGCTCTTTGTATGTGAGTTTTTGTATTTCAGTCAAAGTGCAAAAATGACTTATTCTCAATGTGAAAGTTCTTATCCCTCAGTTGTGCAGTGAGAGAATAAGAAATATTGATGTTATCAATTAGTTCCATCTTTATTGCTGATATTAATAGGAATGATTGCCAATGATCAGGTCTAATAGACCTGAGATTCTTTCTACTAAGTGATAGCTGCAGGGATATACAATGGAAATGAAGCAGTAGAAGCAACTTTTTTATGTCCAGTGGAATTTTGCCAAAGCACAAATGATTCAGACACATGCACAGATTTCCAGAGGTGGGAAGAGTAAATGATGTGAAAAAACAAAACTATGTCTAAGGGAGTATCATTATTGTCATCTTTATTATTTGTTTTCAATATTATTATTTGATTTTACCTTATAAAATCATGTTTCCAGAGCTGGAGTTAGAATGTATAATCTTCCTTTTGCCTTTTCCAGAATGTCCTATATATAAAAAAAAAATCATAGGGGAGAGTAAGGGATAAATAAGCATAGCATAGAGACATTTAGGACAGTGAAAATACTCTGTGTGATACCATAATGTTGGATACATATGATTACATATTTTTCAAAACCTGTAGAGCATACAACACCAAGAGGGAATTCTAATGTAATCTGAGGGCTCTGGGTGCTAATGATGTGTCAAAATAGGTTCCTTAATTGTAACAAATATACCACACTGGTGAAGGTGTGATAGTGGGGGAGTATGCATGTGTGAAAGCAGGAGGGTGTATGAGAACTCTCTGAAAATTCTGAATTTTACTGTGAGCCCAAAACCTCTCTAAAAAAATAGTCTTAATTTTAAAAAATACAATAAAAGGAATCATAGAATATGTATTTTTTTGAAACTGTTTTCCTTCAGACAGAATGATGCTATTGAGTCCCATCCATGTTGTTGGTCTGTAAATCACCTGTTCATTTCTTTGTAGTTGCTGGGTAGCATTCCATTGTTCAGATATGCCACAGTTTATTCATTTGCAAGTGAAGCATGTTTGGATTGGGTTCACCTTTGGTAATTACAAATAAAGTCATTAGAAATATTTGCATGCAGGTTTCTGAGTACACACCAGGCTTCATTTCACTTGGATAATTCCTAAGAGTCAGCTTGTTGACCTGCATGCCAAGTATATGTTTAATTTCATAAAACCGACGCAAATATTTTTCAAAGTGACCAGCGTTTTGTATTCCTGCCAGCATTGTATGATTTCCATTTGCTGTTTGTCTTACACAATATTTATTATTGACAGTTTCTTTGATTTTAAGGATTCTAATAGTTGTGTGGAGGTTTCTGACTATAGTTTACATTTGCACTGTTCTAATGTAATAAAGATATTGAACACTTTACATATGCATATTTGCCATTTCATGTATCTATCTTTATCGATAGATAAACTTTGGCCATTTTTAAAATTGGGTTCTTTGCTTTTTATTATTGAGTTTTTAGAATGTTTTTATATTTATATATATTCTAGATATAGGACTTTTACCAGTTTCATTGCAAATATTCTCCCAGTCTGTGGTTGCCTATTAATTTTCTTACTTACCGATGTCTTTCAAAGAACAGAAGTTCTTAATTTTTACAAAGATCAACTAATTTTTTGTTCTTTTATAGACCATACATTTGAGATTGATTGCCTAAATCATAGTCACAAAGGTCTTCTCCTTTGTTTTCTTCTATAAATTTTATAGTTTGATTTTACATTTAGGTAAGGTAAGTTTTGAGTTAATTTTGTTTGTGCTTGAGAAGTGGAGACGATCCACTTATTTGCATGTGACTTTCCAAATGTTCCATCATCATTGAAAAACTCTGTATTTTCTCCATTGAATTATTTTTGTAATTTTGTCAAAGATCAATTGGCTGTATATACATATGTCCACTTCTAGAATCTATGTTCTCTTCTACTATCTATTTTTTTACTAATACCAGATCATTTCATCAGTATAATTTATAGCAACTTCTGAAATCAAGCCACATGTCCTGAAACTCTCTCACATCTGTTTTGGCTACACTATCTTCTCGCCTTTCATCATAAATTTTAGAATAGCCTTATTAATTTCTATAAAAACAACTGAAATTATTTCAGAATTGTACTGAATATCACATATGCCAGAATAAAATATATATCAGTGGTATTTTTAGAATTGACCACTTAATATATTGAGAATTACAATTCACAACCATTATATGTCTGGATATCGTTTTATTCATATTTCTTTTGCTTGGATTCAAGAAATATATGTGGAGATAAAGCCTTGTATCCCTATGGCTCTTACCTTTCTTTAAAAATATTTTTATGTTTTTTTATTTATTTTTGAGAGACAGAGAGAGGCAGTGTGAGCAGGAGAGGGTCAGAGACAGAGGGAGACACAGAATCTGAAGCAGGTTCCAGGCTCTGAGCTAGCTGTCAGCACAGAGCCTGACGTGGGGCTCGAACCCACGAACCATGAGATCATAACCTGAGCTGAAGCTGGACGCTTAACTGACTGAGCCACCCAGGCGCCCCTCTTACATTTTAATGGACTTTAGAACTTTTTCCCAATTTATAAACATTACGTCTACCTCTGAAGGCCTTTTTCATCACTAGGAGAAAAATCTAAACCCTTTCATGTTCTCCTTTGAGTACTGCCTGAAAAATGGCTCCTTAGCACTTAGAAAGTAATTCTTCACTTATTATTTTGTATCTTCCACTACAATTACTCCTTCCAATGCAACTAAAATATGTCTCTATAAAATAAACCCTACCTCACCAGAATTTCACAATTTAGTTGTTTCGTTAAACAACTAAAGAGTGATAATTGAGGAAATACTCTCTAATATAGTTAAATTAAAGTTCCTCTTTCAGAACAATCATTCCTTAGAAATTTGGTCCCTGTGTAATACACCTATTTCAACACTAACCGCTATACTGCAATTCAATTCCGGCACTAGCCAGCTGGAGTTAGGGCAGACACCCCAAGTTAAAGGGGATAGTACTTAACAAGATGCTCTCACTTTAGATGCCAGGCATAAGTGAGGTTCCCCACCCATACTTCTGAGTAACTGGCTACAAACACTAGAGGTTCCCAGCATGCCCCTCAGGTTTGATAATTTGCTCGGATGATTCATCGAATTCTAAAAGGCATTATATTCATGATGACATTTCTTGTGTAAGGGATTTAAATCAGGAAGAGCCCAGTGAAGAGACACATAGAGCAAGGTTTGGGAGGGTCCTGAATGAGGGCATGTCACCCTCCTGGGACATGAGCGTGTTCACCAACTAGGAAGTTCTTCTGAGCTTCAATATCTGTAGTTGTAATTGGGATTTCATTACCTAGGCATGACTGATTAAATCATTGACCTCCTGAATGGATTAAATCCCCCACCCCTCTCCTCTCTCTGGAGGTGGAGCTGGCTCAAAATCTCAATATGCTGATCACATGGTTAGTTTTTCTGGTGACCAGCCCCACCCTGAAGCTATCTATAGGTCCACCTGCTAGTCACCTCATTAGCATAAACTCAGGTGTGATCTGAGGGGTTCATGAATAACAAAAACACTCCCACCTTTCTGAAAATGCCAAGAGTTTTAAAAGTTTCTCCTGAGAACCAAAGACAAAGACCAAATTCTTTATTATGCAATAATAACATCCTACTACAAACATTTATAAAGAGCTTGCTGTGTTTAAGTCTATAAATTATGTCAAAGTTTACAAAATCAGTCCTTAAGAGGTTTTCAGTAAGATTTACAAGTGGAAGTATATAAAGCACTAAAACATGTGCTGTCTTCCTCAAACTTCAAAAATAACAGTAATCTCAAAAGAAGGAAGTTGCAGAACTACCAAAGATGTGGGGACAGAATTTTGCAGTTTTATTTATTCTAGCCGAGTATGGTCCAAATTTACTAGGAAGAATGTTGCAAAAAGAATAAATCAAAGTACCTAAAGTAAAAGCACACTTAGCTTAAATATTCATCTCATAGAAGTATAGCAGAATAACATATGGAGGCTCTGAGTGCCTTAACTAGTTTCTAATGTTTAAACACAAACCAACAAAAATGAACAAACAAAATCTTTAGTTTACTTCCAATCTAGGATGTTACCTTCTGTGTGTGTGGAAGCAACCTCATACACTTTTCTAGAGCAACAGTCCTTCCTATAAATGCCTTTCTTGGGAAGAACCATGTATTATAACCAAGAGGAGTGGCAATTGAGGAGAGAGTTTCTTTTTTTATTGTTAAAATAGTTTTTAAACGTTTGTTTATTTTTGAGAAAGAGTGTGCGAGAGAGGGGGAGGGATGGTGAGAGAGGGGACAGAGGATCAGAAGTGGGCTCTGTGCTGACAGCAGGGAGCCTGATGGGGGGCTCTAACTTACATGACCTGTGTTCAGCTCATGACCTGAGCTCGTCTTGTGCTGAACCAACTGAGACACCCAGGCGCCCTTGAGGAGATATTTTCTAATATAGTTAGATTGAAATCCATTCTTTCAGCACTATCATTTCTCATGTAGAAATTTAGTCTGCAAATTCTATTTTAGGGGTTTTACAAATAAATTATGCTAGCTTTTTATGTTTCTTTGCTGGTAAATGCTGAATGTTGACAATAAATACAGCTTAACAATGACAGACTCTGAGAATCATCTCAGAGAGAATCTCTAAGGTAGGTTTTTATTGCACCTGATAGCAAGTGCTTGTTAGGCATATAGTTTGCTTTCAAAATGCTATATTAATGGTTTTGTTGTGAGCCGGGAACATGTTTTGATTTTCCTCTGACTTTACAGGAAACGTTACAGTATTCTTAGGATTCTATTCCTTCCAGAAAACAAAATCTTCCCAAGACTTTCTTTCCTGAATAGTGTTTGATATAGTTACAATGTTATTTCCCAGGACTTAGACTGTTAGAGATAAAAATGTATGAATTCCCAACAAGTCACACTGAACGTGCGCTTGAGTGAATCAAATTAATTATGAAAATAAACACACATGGGAAACTGAACAGTGAAAATGGTTAACTGAGTTTTTTAAATTAATGGATTTGTCTATGAATTATGTAATATCTACTGTCATTATCCAGAAGAACCTTCTTTCCTGTTTTTAATGGACATATAATATCTAATGATCAAAAATCCTATCTGGATTATATTTCATTACTTTGAAAATGAATTAACCTCATTCTGTTTCTACTCATAAAATGGGAATCCATCAGTATATCTGAAAATAAGGTCATGCTAACTTGCCTAATAGTTAATGTACTGTACTACTACAAATGTTGCAGTAAAATACCATGTTCAGAAATGGGAATATTTTCGGATGTTTCGTTATAAGATCCATGGATATTTTGGTCATTTGCAGAGGGTTTCACTGCAGTCAACAAGATGAAAAAGATAGCCGTTGCTGTTTAATGTAATTTTGTAGCTCTCTAAAAAGAAAATGTCTCTACTACATTTATCAGTAACTGTTCATCTCTGACCTGTGTGAACTGAACACAACACACACACACACACACACACACACACACTTGCATGCATGCATGTGTGCACACATATTCAAAAACAAAAAATTATTTTTGAGAGTACATAGATCTCCTCCAACCCCCAGCCCTCAGCACTAAGCTCATAAACAAATTCTCTGGGAATAGTTTGTCTCTCTCAAACCAACTTTCTATTTTTGAAGCCTTCCTTCACATAGATCATATGATGTTCATGAACTCTAGGAATGTTCTGACTTATTGCCTTACTGATAATTTAATTGGAACCACTTCTGTTTTTAGGAAATAGCTTAGTCACATATTTGGAATTCTACTAAGCTTCAGGGACTTTTTTTGCTTTATAGTAAATTGATCTGACCTAAGCAAACCATTCTGATCTTATGTGGGTGGATTTTTCTTTCATACATTCAATAGCTCTGTGGTGAAAACATGGGATTTTCTAAAACTCTTCCTTAATGTTGTTTAAAAGTATTTCTATATTCATAATAATTCCTTGTTATCTAAAGCGTATTACAATAAATCTAGGAATAAGCTAAAGACAGGTTTAGGAAAACATTTTTTTAAAGGACATGTTAGTGAATGAATCATTTTTCATTTGTGATGACTATGCATTTTGAGGAAATCAAAAAGATACTATTTATGTCATGCTTCCTCTCCTGAAAGGTTGGTTGTTCTGTGAGAGGAACGACAACTATTTCTAACAAATCCTGTACTTGGAATATTTAGTTTTATTCATCGGACAGGATCTTTTACTCTTCTGAAAATCAAGTATTTTTGTTTGTCGTAGGTATGAAGCTGATGAGTTCCTTGGAACTGGTTGTCTGGAGAAGATGGAGGAAGGGATCGCATTGAGAAAGAGGATGACAGCATTCAGGTACACCATGGTCACTGCTTGTTTTGAGTTTTCAGTCAGTGACACAGGCAGGCAAACTTCCAATGTGAGTGATAACTATCCCTTGACACTTTGTGATAAAGAGTTTACTTAACACCTATATCCAGGGTTCCACTCAGCACTCCAGGAAGCAGCTGAAAGTCAAAATTACCACGCATTCACATCCATCTTCTTAGACATGCACATGTTATATTAATATTTTATAAGAAAATCATTTAGTAGGACTTCTGACTAGATATCTTAAGATCCATGGATTTTTTAAAAACGCTTTTCATTTTGAAAGAGAGAAAGAAAGAGAGCACAAACAGGGAAGGGACCAAGAAAGAAAGAATCCCAAGCAGGCTCTGCACTGTCAGCATGGAGCCTGAAGTGGGGCTTGAACTCACAAACTGCAAGATCATGCCCTGAGCTGGATACCTAACCAACTGAGTCACCCAGGAACCAAGATTCATAGACCTTAGAAGTGTCCATTAGAAATCACCTTTGTAGAGGAATTAAGGGGATAGTTTTTTCTATTCTGATGTTGTTTCATAGACTCACTAGGTAACGTGAAAGAAGACTGAGTATATTTGCATATTTTGTAAAGAGAAGGAATAAAAATTGAAAGCAATTAATATCATATAGATTATCCTTTTTATTCTAAACATTGATCATTGACTTAAAAAGTATAATGGAACTGTTGTTCACTTTTGTTTTCCTATATTAAGATTCATGCAAACATTTTAGTGTAGTGAGCAAATTAACTGAGTGCTACTCAATTTGACCATATATCTAGAGACTTCAAATTTCTTTTGCCTGGGGACCTCTACTAATTTATTTTACCACTAGAAGTTCTTCGGTGTAGTGACTTCATTCCTTTGAATCCAAATAACATTTTTCTTCTAATTAATGACTGCAATATAATCAATATGTTTGAGAGGCAGTGAGTGGGATACATTTTTTGGAGTTTGAGAATCTCAGGAAGACAGTCTTGTTTCCATTGCTGGACCCGTTGGATCCTTCTAATACATAATCACGTTCTTCAGGTCAAAATTTTTTTCTACCTTGTACAAGTATAGCAGTATGTCCTTAATGTACATTCTGAGCGGCCTTTGCAGATTTAGCTTGTAAGGAGTCTGCTTTCATAACTGAATTATGTGGAATAAATACATAATTATGCGGACTGACTGGTAGGGAAGAAAGTATGGCCTGATTCAATATAGCATTCCCTTTGAATTCCAGGAAGTAAGAAGAGTGGGGTCTTGGTCAGTTTGGGTGGTTATAAAAAATTACCATAGACTGGGTAGTTTATAAACAACAGAAATTTATTTCTTGTAGCTTTGCAGGCTGAGAAATAGAAGATCAAGATGCTGGCAGATTCAGCGTCTCGTGAGAGCTTGCTTCCTGACTCATAAACAGCTGTCTTTCCTCTGTCTCCACACAGGGCAGCAGAAGTAAAAGGGGTCTCTTTGGTAAGGTACCAATCCTATTTCTGAGTGAGGTCTCTGCTTTCCTGACCTAATCCTGTCCCAAGGACCCCTCTTCCTAATACCGTCGCATTGGAGATTAGGTTTCAAAATACAAATCTGAGGGGACACATTTACCATTTTCTTCTTTTTTAATTTACTTATTATCTATGGGAACCATTCCATAAAATGAAAGTGAGAACAAAATTAAACCTTAACATTTTACACACTGATAATCTGAGTTTCTAATACAATGGACTGTGGCATGGATGAAGTTTGTTTCTGTTGTTGTAATTCGATCCCAATTGTCTTTTCTTAGAGAAACATAATATGTGGGTCAGAGTGGTATTATTTGTTATTTGGGGATAAGTTCTAATCATTTTAATTTATATATTTTGAAAAACACACCACACTCTTACTCTTAGCCATGACCCATTTCTTCGGTAAGGGTTTTTTAAATTCACCCTTTCCAAATTTTCATGGATCATTTTTATTATTTTACCAAAGTTTAGAGCCATGAAAGTAATACTCATATATCGTTTTTAAGTCAGGATATATGTCTCATAGCCTAGCAAACTACCCCCATCAAAAATGAAACCAAGCCACAGGTTTTCACCCCCAAATTCTTAAAGTCCCTTGAGGAAACACATCAGACTCCATTAAAAAAAAAAACCGCTGACTAAATTACATAAAATACCTGACATGCATATCGCAAGTAGGAAAATTTCATTGAGCTCAAGGTAAAAGACATGTCTAGGAAAAGTATCTATGAGTAAGGATATGAAGGGATGAAAATTAGCAATATGGATGAAAAATAATTTTAAAACATAAGAATTTGCCCCAAAAGGCCCTGCCATAAGGAGGTATAAAGACAAAACTAAAGTATGTGCTAAAGGCTTAGAGAAGAAATGGTCCTACTTCTCAGGGGGGATAAGATCCAGTTGACTGGGGAGAACTGTAAACAGAGTGAAATCTTAACTTGTGACACAGATGGAAACTGGGACATCTTATTAGAACAAATGGAAAAACAGCAAAATTGCATCAAAACAGGGTAAAAGAATAAGAAGTGATTTGTAGAACATATATAATGAGTATATGGGAAGTGGCATTAGTTTTGGGCATTAATTAGGGCATTGATGTCCTAATCTTTGATTAAAATAATAATACACAGACAAAATTGATGTCATAATGCTTTTAAAACTATAGTGTTGCCTCTGTTTCATGTTTTTCTACTGCCCCTATTATGAAGTCCAACAAAACATTGTATTAAAGCTTCATTTCTGAGAAAAATCAGATTTGCTCATATTAGATGCTAAATTATTTAAATGTTGCCACTTTAATGGGTATAATGTTCATGTTAAACTTTCAGATTTCTATTTATATTACAGACAAATCCTTAATCTGTTAAGCATATTAGGAATCTGCTTTTCAAATTCAAATTTTATCTATTGCCATTAGTTAAGGTAACTTTTGGTATAAAATGTTAAAAATTTGTTTCCCATACATTATCTGCTGGGTTTTCAAGGTTAGCTGAAAATATGTAAACTTTATCTCTGTTGTACATTCTTCTCATAAAATTTCTGGCATTTGTTAAATTAAAAATAGGATTTGAATTTTCACTTATGCTAGCATATACATCTGAGGAAATCATAAACATGTTTCATCTTAGTTTCCTCATTTGCAAAATAGAAATAATGATAATATCACAGTTCCATTGTAAAAATCAGTTTTATTGTAAAGGTCACATCTTACAACATATGTAAACAAATCCCATGGTAGAGAATAAACACAACTGAAAAATGCCAGTTATTTTAATAAAGTAATAGGAAGATAATCAGGAATCATAAATAAACAACTTTCAAAGATGTTTTTCCAATCTTTGTGGAAAAGCTATTAAATTATAGTATAATTTCAGGAGGCAATTGAGTGCCTGATATATTTGCTAATCAATTTGGATATTGCTGCCTAAGGATTTATGTTTTGTTTGAGTTGTTATAAAGTTATAACTTTAAAATCTATTTACTTTATATGAATTTATGACCTCATTTAAAAATATTCAAGCTACTTCAGTGTTCTCAGGCAGTGGTGAATTTCACGAGTTAATGATACATTGGCTTAAGAAGAATTTCCTGTTTTCTGTTTTGGGTGCTTTGCTGTTTCTGCAGTATGCCTCTAATTTTATGAGAAAGTTACATGGAAAAAAATGTGACAGTGTGAGGCTTTGCATGAAAATACCTTTGGGATCAACTATCTAGCTTGTAAATAATTAAAACAATTTTTTTTCAGGAAGGACATATTGAAGAGAAGAAGCAAGCAAAAGCTTGTTTGAATGAATAAATAAAGATCAATGCTTTTAGTCATAAAAGCAGCAACCCTTCTGTTACTGCTTAGAGTTCATTCATATTTTCTTCCTGACTAATCAATATCAGAAAAGGGAATCTATAAAAATTACGTTTGATGTGAAGTGTTAGTCCCCTTGGAATGGTAGTTATAATTTGGCTTCAAAGGGCTCCATCTTTGTTTCCTCCCTTGGCTCCTGCCTGGACCTCCCAGGGATCAAATTCCAGAAGGGACGCTTAAAACCTCCCAGATCCAGACACAGGCCATTTCATGGGACCGCATTTCCTTGTCCTGCCCTTCTTAGCTTGAAAACCCCTTGTCTGTTTTCTTCTGATCCCTCATACAGCATTGGCTTCTCTGTGACATCTTTGACTTTCCTACTTGTAATCATGATTCCTTCCTCTCTTTTGCATGCTTCTTTGCCTTTTATATTTAGCTAAGGTAGAGTGTTTAGCTATATATTTCTATAACTATATATACATATAGTTTTAGAAATAAAAATCGTGCAGGCTATCTTTCTTCTCAGTGAGTGAACTTTATACAGAAGGTGAGACACACAGAGAACAAAGTAAAAATAGATAAATCTTAACATCCTTTCATTTTCTCCTGGAAATCAGTGGAATGAAAATGGATATTGCAATTCCTGACTGCCCTATGCCCGGGAGGCTAAGAATGTCTGAGGAGGGGCAGGATGAGTTATCCTGACAGTGATTTTTCTGGAAAAAGATACTCTTTTCATTGAGCAAAAGAAGCACAAGAATTTCTCTCTGTGGGACTCAGAATGCACAACTGCAGCAGCAAGAAGGTGGCTAAGGATGAGACTTGTGTTATTCCCGGGCTGCCTTGGAAAGAGGCCTAGCTAACCCTGTGTCCCTTCAGTCTGACTCTTATTGAAAGTGATCAGACTGGCAGAGGCCAGGCTGCCCGCTTGCTTCAAGGGTGGCCAGAGGGTGCCCAGAAATTTACATGTTTAGACTCTCCAAATAAAAATACTAATTCTTTGAAAAGTCAAAATTAATGCCAAAACATATTAACAAAGAAATCTACATTCAAACTATAGTATTACAAGTGAGCTTCATGAGCGACTCAGACTTCATCTAGATACTGTATCGATTAAAGAAAAGTATTTTATTCAGTGATATTTCTTGGATTTATAGGATCTTAGAGAAGGATGATATTCTCAGAGACTTTACAGAAAAACACCTTCTTGTGCTGTATTTTAAATTATTTATTTGGTTGTACATTTCCCTGCTAAACCGGGAGCTCCTTGAGGTCAGTAGAATGGAATGAAAAACACATGGACTTTGGTATAACTTGCCCATGTGTTTAACTACTGGCTATGTGACCTTGGGCAAGTTATTTAACTTTTTGAGCTTTGTTTTTGTTTAATCTGTAAAACCTCCTGGAAATTATTTTGTACAAACCTTCCACATATAAGACATATGGTACATATCTGTGGAGTGAATTAATAGAATGATTAATTCATTAACAGTTCTACATATGAAAGGGTTTTTGATGCAGTTAATTAGTATTGGTGTGACCGTGAGTAAAAGCATTTTAAATTTAAATGTAAAATGTGTTTTATGAAATGATATGATGATAGAGGTGAAGTTTATTCAGAAAAATTTCCAGGCCAGTTAATCTCTACAGTGAAGCAGAGAAGGCATTTCAGAAACATCTTGTTTCTATGCACACAAGGTTGTCTCCAGAGAGGCCCCTCTAGGTTGGAAATTTTTTACAAGCCTTTAGGAACCATAAGCAATGGTACTTATTTCTCTGG
The DNA here is from genome assembly GCF_006229205.1 of Suricata suricatta. Lineage (NCBI taxonomy): Eukaryota > Metazoa > Chordata > Mammalia > Carnivora > Herpestidae > Suricata > Suricata suricatta. The sequence continues at coordinate 121,299,179 of NC_043706.1, forward strand.
GTTTATACTGTATTGAATATTGTTAACTATTTCTCTTATAGTCTCCGTGTCCAAGGTAAGTCCCAATTTTTCAGCCAGATACCTCTGTCTACAAAGGTTAGAACTCTATCATGAGGTTTTGTGACCTCTAAGGGTCCTCAGGGTGTAAAAACCGGCCTTGGAGTACACTGTGATTACCCACTACAATTTACGTTTTAGAAAAGATGGAGCATGGTCACAGAAGAATTAAAGTGAAATTGAGAAACAAAATGAAGTGAATTCATTATCTTTGGAAGTAAATTTTGTCTCATTTGAAACTAATGTCTGTAATTATTCAATGTTTAGTGAATTAAGAGTCACAAGATAGAGGATTCAGACACCCAAGGCAACCTCAGACCGCGTGCATTTTATAGTCAACTGGTGTCTGCATGGTGGTTAATTAAAAAAAAAAGGTAAGACTAACTTCAAGCTGGGAAGACATGTTTGCTGACAGAAGCTTGTGGAAAGAGACTGACTTAAAAGGAGCTACTTGTTTGGAGCAAGGAAAAGTAGCTATGAAGACAAATATTGTCAGACTGAAGGTTTGCGGTTAAGTTCAGATGAATGAACACATCGCTTTTGCAATCACAGGAAGCGTGAGCAGTTTTGTCTGAGAAGTAGAAAAAGGAATGACTTGTGGAAGGTCTACGAAAAACGGTGGACACTTTGATGAAGTGTTTTATTACAAAGATGGGGTTAATTTTTAAATATAAAAATATGGAAAATGTCCCCTTCTACCAATTCTATTCTGTTCTGTCAGCAGAACTGATGAAGTATCTAAATAGTCAAGAACTTGGTGCTTACCCCTGAACTCCATCAAGTACAATAGCTACAGAGAGTCATCAGGCCTTTGCAAGGATTGTGTTATTTTGAGGGATAATGTCAAGCTTTGTTACTGGTTCCAATACATCAGTGGCATACATACATTTTCTTGTTAGTTTTGTGGTCTGTAAAATTCTCTCAGAAACAGAAAAAGCACACACACACACACACACACACACACACACTCAAATCTCTCTGGATATTCTCCAAAATTCCTGCCCTGAACCATTTTTCCTCTTTTAAAATTTGACCCATACTCATTTTGATATATGCAAAGTTACCAAGGCAATTAACTGAAACCAATTTGATTTTTAAATTTTCTTATCTGACATTACACGAGGAGAGCTGCCTTATTATTAAACATAAAATTTCACTATTTCTTTACATCTGGTGATAAATGATATATCACTGGGGGAAAGTGTCATGATTTTTTTAACATTACAAAATTGGATGAAATTTGAACTTCTATTCCTAAAAATAAAATGATTAGATTATAATAATTGTCTCATAAATTTTAGATAACATCCTCAAATGGCAAATCTGTCATTGTCTGATACATAGTCCCCAAATCCTTTTATGGAACAATTAGGAAGCCAGAACTCCATCTATTATTTTTTCCATTATGTCATCTTGCCTGGCGTGAAAATTGAAAGAGCAGTGAATATCTGAATATAGCATTCTATGTTGGAAAGAGCACTGAAATGGAAATTAGGGAAGTCATGTTCATGTCCTTCCACCATGAGACAAACAGCCCCAAGAACTTGGGTCAATCACTTAACATCTATGTATTTTTATCACTTGCAAAATAAAGAAGCTGGACTAAATGATCTATTCTAGATTTAACATCAACTAATCCTTTATTAATAGGCCAGATTCCTAGGCATCAAATTCAGGGACCTGGGAGCCTTTACAGATGCCATATCCAAGATGATCTATTACTACTGAATTTCCAGCGAATCGATATGGACCTTCATCTCTTGCCTACACTACTGAACAGTCCTTCACATGCTTTTCCTCTGTTTCCTTAGTGATGCTGACCTCCAGTATATATATATTTTAATTTTTTTAATGTTTTATTTATTTTTGATACAGAGAGAGACAGAGCATGAGAGGGGGAGGGGAAGAGAGAGAAGCAGACACAGAATTGGAAGCAGGCTCCAGGCTCTGAGCTAGCTGTCAGCACAGAGCCCGATGCGGGGCTCGAACCCACGAACTCGAGATCTGACCTGAGCCGAAGTCAGAGGCTTAACAGACTGAGCCACCCAGGCGCCCCCTCCAGTATATTTTTTGCCATGCAGCCTGGGGGATCTTCCTAAAACAGAAAATAAATAAAATAATTTAGCAGCCCCACCTTAGAATGCTATTCAAGGCCTTTAGAATTAGTCTTCCTACTGCCTCTCTTTCTAGAGTCAGTTTTTACTGGAATATTAGCCCGTTCCTTGGTCACCTTGCCTTCCTTTCCCCCTGAATACGCTACTTCACACTTTATACTGTTCTGAAGACTCCAGGGAAGGTAAATCTTGACCTCATTGACAGGCTTGCTCTCACTCTCTGGGCTACTTTCTGCTTTCTGTGATGAACAGAAGTCCTAATAAGTTTATTTATTTATTTTGAGAGAGAGAGCAACAAAAAGAGAGAGAGAGACAGAGACAGAGAGAAAGAGCAAACATGCAAGCAGGGGAGGGGAAGACAGATAGGGAGAGAATCCCAAGCAGGCCATTAGTGTCAGCACGGAGCCCGATGTGGGGCTCAAACCCAGGAACCATGAGATCATGACCTGATACAAAACCAAGAGTTTGATGCTTAACCACATGAGCCATCCAGGTGCTTCTCTTTAGAGTTATTTTAAGCATCATTCTACTCCAGGAGAGTTCTTGCTCCTTCCCTCACTCCCTCCATATGACCTCTTTAAAGAAAAATTGATTCCTCTGTTGTTTCCCCTGACTTATACTCATATCACAGCATCTATTTCATTTTATTGCTGTATGTAGTTATGTACGACTAAATGCATTTATCACACTCATTTTTATTTTAAACTCTTTGAGAATTAGGGATGATGTGTTTGACATCTATGTTAAAATTCATGAGAATTGCCATTGTAAAGGTAAAATACTCTTGAATTCATAGTCTTTGACAGAACCATGAATTTATTGATATCTTATTGAATGCATTTTTTGTATATGTGTAGGAAAAAAGGGAACATTCATATCAGATTTTGTAAGTTCTGGTTAAAAGGTACATGGAGATATGTATCCAATGATTTGAAGGATTAGTATTTTTAGTTTGTTTATCTCAATGGTCTCATGGTGTGACTTGTGGGATTAATTTGAGGTTGTCTTAGCACAGGTTAAGATCTGTTTTTTTAATGAAACTTTGTTTTAATGTTTATTTATTTACTTGAAGTGGGGACAGAGAGAGAGGAATAAAGAGAGGGAAAGAGAGATAATCCCAACCAGGCTCTGTACTGTCAATGTGGAGCTGATATGGGGCTCGATCTTAAGACCTCCATTAAATCATGACCTGAATTGATATCAAGAGTTGGGCACTCAACCCACTGAGCCACCAGGTGCCCCAAGTGTGTAAAGTCATTTGAAATTTCATTGTTAGAGGCTAATACAATAAGAGATCTAATGTCGCCTTAGCTACAATAATGTACTTACAACAATCTATCTTATATGCCTTCCTCCTTTCTTTTTCCCTTTAAAAAGTTTTTTTTAATGTTTATTTATTTTTGAGAGGGAGAGAGACAGAGTGAAAACAGGAAAGGGGCAGAGAGAGAGAGAGAGACACCGAATCTGAAGCAGGGTCCAGGCTCCAACTGTCAGCACAGAGCCTGATGCGAAGCTCTAACTCACAAACCAGGAGATCATGACCTAAGCCGAAATCAAGAGTCGGGTTACCTAACAAAGTGAGCCACCCTATTTGCAGGATTTTTATGACTGATGTAATTCACCAAGGAGACAAAAGGAAGAAGACATTTCTGAGAGAAGGAGTAGATACAAAGACTCAAATGTAAGAGAATACTACTTTTAGCCTATCCAAAGTGCTGAGGTTTTTTGGGGAGTGGTAGAATGTGAGGCAGAGAGCTTGTCAGAAGTGACTTTATAAACTCACCTTGCAACTGTGCTAACAATGGTTAGAGCTCCTGATAGAGTTTACAGAAAAAGGCAGTCACTGAAAACATCAATGGGAAAGGGATACGTCGAATGCACCTTTTAAAATAGTTACCTTTCTGTGGCATGATCTGGAAACTGAAGAAATGGACAGTTAAGGGACTCCTGCAGTAATTCAAACGAAGTTTGATTATTCCTCATCAGCTCTTTCTGGACAGATAGGAGGAACTAAGGTATTTTTTTTTAAGAGGTAACATGAATGAGTGACTCATCAGATGTAGGAGGTGGAGGAATATAAGACAATATCCTCATTCTGGATTAGGGAAACTGTGGATTTGATGTCTATAAGGAGGCAATAGTAAAAGGAACAAAAAAGTGAAGAGAAAAGATTTATTTATTGTGAGTTTGGAATGCCTTTAAGAAATACGTTATATTCTGAAGAAAATAAGCAATACGGATCTGTATAAGGGAATATTCTAGTTGTCTTAGTTTCATAGAAAAACCACAACCTGAGTTAGCCACACAGTGGTGATTTTCCTTATCTAACAGGAAATCCAACGAGAAGTGGCCAGTATCACTCTGCTGCCCAGTTTTGTTAGCACCTGCATTTCTCCCTTCATTCTAGTCATCCAGTGGTCACAAGATGGCTGCCCCATTTTTGTTCCACACTCACTTTCCAAGCAAGACAGAGAAGGATGGGGGAACACTACTAAAATCAGAAACAAAGTATTTTCTTTCCTTTTTTAAAAATTTAAAAAAATGTCTTTATTTTATTTTGAGAGAGAAAGAGACAGAGAGTGAGCAGGGGAGGGGCAGAGAGAGACACACGGGATCTGAAGCAGGCTCCAGGCTCTTAGTTTCAGCACAGAGCTGGATGCGGGGCTCGAACCCACACTGTGAGATCATGACTTGAGCTGAAGTTGGACGGTTAACCTGAGCCACCCAGGCACCTCAAGAAACAAAGTATTTTCAAGAACTCCCCAGAGAGAAGAAGATTTCTTAAATAGCAGTGTGAGGAGGTCTGCAGATGCACTCTCCAGCAAACAACCCAATTATTTCTTTAAAAAAAAAAAAAAGTAAAATCTCTGGAAGTTGTCTCAAGATAATGCCATAAATTAATTTTCTTGAATTACTTATTCAAGAAGAGTAAATAAAGAGTAAGAGTCTGGGGCACTTAAGCCACAAGCTGTTCCCTTCCTTTCTAAACACCCTGCACATTGTAATGGAAGCATTCTGCTGCATGCCTCTGCCCAAGAAGATGGGTCTCCCTTTCTCCCTGCTCTAGTCAAGGGCCACAGTGTCTCCCCATGAGGAACAAGCTAGAAACATTTCTAATCCTGCTCAGTACTATGTTGCAGAGAAAAATTCTGAGCAAGAACATGGGGGCCTTGCCTCCAATTCAATCTTGACTCTACCTCAGTACACACAGAATAGTGAGGCTCCAATTACCTTTGCCCTTTACATTCAGACTTCGCAGTCTGCACTGGGGAAAGGCTCAGAAGAGCAGAGACACTGCCCGAGCCCAGAATGCTTCTCTTCAAGCAGAGTGTCACAAAACAGAAGTGGGCCACTATCACCACTCAGTTCTATGTCAGTAGCTCAGAGGTTTTGCTTAAAGGGAGAGACACAGAGACCTACACGGTCCTTCCCAAACACCTTAGGCGGAGTGTGGCAGTTCAAGCCTAAGTTTGTTCTCCTAAGTAAGGGAGACTTTGGTTGTAAAACAATTAAGAAGATGCCAATACTTGTTTAAGTAATAGGTTAAACTTTAAGCCAGTTTTTTTTTAACAGAGGGAACATAGGAAAAGACAGCTAAGAGACATTGTGAAGTCGTTACAACCCCAAAATTTATCCCCCATTTCCAAAACCAACGGGGGATAGCTGGCAGTTAGTAGAGGTTAATAGCTAAGTATGATGCCAAGAAAGCCAGACAGATTAGCATAGAGATAAAGGAATGCCAAAGAAAGTCCTGCTAAAACTATTGTCATTCCAGGTATATGCATGGCTATGTACATTCTGAGGAATGACATTAGAGGTTTCACACTCTGGGGAAAATGGACTTTGTTAAAATAATCCTGCTAAATCACGGAGTACATACACAAGGAAATGAGATCAATAAGTCGCGGAGTAAGGAGAAAGAATGACCCAAGCACAGAACATAAGCAGCAACAGAAACTGCCTTTGAGAGGGCCTTGCTGACAGCCTCTTCAGATAAAGACTTCAAAGTAGCCATTATAAATAGTTATAAATGGTATATAAAGTAACCATTATATTAAAAAATGTTTAAAGAAAGGTATGATGGCAATGTCCCATCAAATAAAGAATATGAATAAAAATACAAAATGTAATAATAAATAAAAGAAATTATTTAAGCAGATCACCAAAAGTAAATTCAGGAGTTGAAGAATATAATATTATAAATGAAAAATTCATTAGAACGTCATGAGTATATTTGAACTAGTGGAAGGGATAGGTACTTGATAGATTGACAGCAATTAAGCAGTATGAAGAATAGAGAAAGAACAGAATAAAGAGAAATAAAAAAAATCAGAGAAACATAGGACAATAATAAATGCAAAGAGAGTACTATTAGAAGAGATAGAGAAAGAAATGGAAATAAATTTATTGAAGAAATAATGGATGAAATATCAATTTGATAAAATGTTTATCAGCACACCCAGGAATCTCAAGAACTTCCAAGCACAATAAATGCAATGGATCTATTCTAAAACACACTATAGTAAAAAGATTGAAAACAAGGACAGAAAATATTTTGAAAGCAGAATGGCATAAGTAATTTGATATCAATATGTATAAGGGCCTCCAGTAAGATTAACAGCTGACCTCTAATCAGAACCAATGGACACCAAAAGGCAGTGGGATGGCATATTTAAATGTTAGAAGGGAAAAAAAAAGAAATTTCAGCCACAAGTTTTATGTACAGAAAAAGTATATTTCAATAAAGAAATTTTAAAAAAAGATTTTACCAGATAAATAAAAGAGAGAGAGAGAATTTATTATTAGCAAACTTGTCTTCTTGCCTTAAAAAAATAGAGGTGCCTGTTTATGAATCTTGATTTTGGCTTAAGTCATGATCTCATGGTCATGAGATCAAGTCTCATGTTGGGTTCTACACTGATGGTGCAGGGCCTGCTTGGATTTTCTCTCTCCTTCTCTCTCTGTCCCTCCCCCATACCCACTCTCTCTCTCAAAATAAATAAATAAACATAAAAAAGTAAGTTCTTTAGGCTTAAGTAATCCAAAGCAATATTTCAAATTCACATGAAAATATAAATGTAATTATATAATTGTTGTATATTGTAAAGGTAATTATGTAATTATAAAAAGTATACATTTATGTTTGTTCTAAAATTCTATAATTTATAGGGGCACCTGGGTGGCTCAGTTGGTTAAGTGCCTGACTTTGGCTCAGGTCATCATCTTACAGTTTGTAGGTTCAAGCCCTGGGTCAGGCTCTGTGCTGACAGCTAGCTCAGAGCCTGGAGCCTGGCTTTGGAGTCTATATCTCCATCTCTTTCTGACCCTCCCTGCTCATGTTGTCTCTCCCTGTCTCTCCAAAATAAATAAAAACCATATTATAATTTTTTTAAATTTTATAATTTATAGAATTATGATAGGAATGAATTACGATAATAGATACAGCAAATAAGAAGTTAATATTAGAGAGTTTATGAATATATATCTCTGCTCTCAGTCAATTAAACGTTTAACTCTTAATTTTGGCTCAGGCTATGATCTCATGCTTTGTGTGTTCAAGCCGTTTGGTGGGCTCTGAATTGACAGTGTGGAGCCTGCTTTGGATTTTGTGTCTCCCTCTCTCTCTGCCCCTCCCCCACTCACTCTCTCTCAAAAATGAATAAATATTAAATAAATTTAATGTTATTTAATGTACTTAATGTTAAGTCCTACTCCTCTTTCAGATTTCTTAAATGACGTCGAATTATATTAAGTAGTGCATTGATGGGTTTCTAACATATGTAGGTACTTCAAAAATATCACCAACGAAGTGAGAGTATAGAACTAGATCAGTGTAATTCTTTTGTGGCTTACTGGAATTAACAAGTATATATCTGAAGTAGGTTCTGAAAAGTTCAGATGTATGTACTAATTCCTAAAAAAACAAAAAATAAGTAAAAAATGGAGTGAGAAAATATTAATAAGTACTTAAAATGTGAATAGTAGAAGTACATTTAATGCAACAGAAAATAAGAAAGAATAGAAAAACAAGAGATAATGCACATAAAAGACAAAGATAAAATGGCGGACATACTCTAGTTCCATAATAATAACATTTAAGGAGCATGGATTAAACAATCCAATCAAAAGGTAGATGTCGGACTGAATAAAAATAAACTAAAAATCTCTGGGGGTACCTGGGTGACTCAGTCTGTTAAGCATCTGACTCTTGATTTAGGCTCAGGTCATGTTCTCACCGTTCCTCAGTTCAAGCCCCACATGGGTCTCTGTACTGAACAGCCTGATGGCTGCTTGGGATTCTCTTTCTCTGTCCCTCACCTGCTTGTGCACGCTCTCTGTCTCCCAAATAAATAAATAAACATTAAAAAAAAATCTGTTCCAACTCTATGCTATGTAGAGGAAACGCACTTTAGATTCAAATATACAAATATTTTGAAAGTAAAAGAATAGGAAAATGTATATTATGTATGTATGTGTATTATGCAAAGCGCACCTATAAGGAAGCTGGAGTGCTTATTCTAGTAGAAGGCAAACAGACTTTATTTTTTATTTTTTTAATTTATTTTTGAGAGACTGTGTGAGCAGGGGAGGGTCAGAGAGAGACACACACACAGAATCTGAAGCAGAATCCAAAGCAGGCTCCCGGCTTTGAGCTGTCAGCATAGAGCCCGATGCGGACCCCGAACCCACCAACCGCGAGATCGTGACCTGAGATGAAGCTGGACACTTAACTGACTGAGCCACCCAGGCGCCCCAGGATTCAAAATATGCTTTAAAACAAATATATACAAATAGAGATAATGAGGGATTTTTATTATGGTATCATTTTTATTATGATAAAATAGTCAATTTCATTAAGAAGGCATACTGATTCTAAATATATACAATCTAAAAACTGAGCCCTAAAATGCAAGAAGTCAAAACAGAAAGAATTTCAGGGAAAAAATTTAACAATAATTGTTTGAGACTTCAGTACTTTACTCTCAATAATAAAGAAGTAGGCAGAGGATGAATAAAGATACAGAGTATTAAAACAAAAATCCTAAACAGACCCATCAGACATCACAGAACACTCCATCAAACAACAGAACACACATTCTTCTGAAGTGCACGTGGCACATTTTTTCCTCATAGACTACATCCTAAACCATAAAGCAAGTCTCAACAAATATAAAAGGATGGAAAAAGTATGTTCTTTGACCAAAATGGAATGAAAAATCAACACAAAATTGTATTTACACAAAATTAGGAATCAAAAACAGAAAGAAATATGGGAAATTCACAAAATATGTAAAAAGTTAAACACGCTTCTAATGGTGGGGTGCCTGGGTGGCTCAGTTGGTTAAGTGGCCAATTTCCACTCAAGTAATGATTTAGCAGTCTATGGGTGTGAGTCCTGCTTCGGGCTCTGTGCTTACAGCTCAGACCTTGGAGCCTGCTTCAGATTTTGTGTGTGTGTCTCCCTCTCTCTGTCCCTCCCCTGTTCCCTCTCTGTCTCTGTCTCTCAAAATAAAATAGAGACATAAAAAAAAAACTAAAACAAAAAAACATAGAAAACCCAAATGTTTCTAAGAAGGCATTAAAAGAGAAATCAGAAAATACATTGATTAGAATAAAAATATAACATAATACACATTATGGGATGTAAATAAAGAAATTTGTGGAAATATAAACCATTATGTTAAAAGAAATCTTTTCAAATCAGTAAACTAACTTTTCACCTTAAAACACTGGAGAAAGGCAAACAAAATCTAAAGCAAGCAGAGGAAATCAAATAATAAAAATTATGGTGGAAATAAATGGATTCAAGAATGGAAAAATAATAGAGAAAACCAGTAAAACCAAAAGTTAGTTCTTGCAAAGGTTAATAGAAGTGACAAACTTCCAGCTAGAGTGACCAAAAAATGAAGAGACATGATTCATTGACTAAAATAAGGAACATAACAGTGGACATTACTAAATAATACCTTAGTAAAATAAAAATAATTATAATGGAATACTACGAGGAGTATAACAACAAATCAGAAAACTTAGCAAAATGGACAAAGTCCTAGAAAGAAACTAAATACAAAACTGACTCAAGAAGAAAGAGACAATCTTAATAGACCTATAACAAGTGAAAATTTTAATTAGTAATTTTTAAAAAAGTGCTCAAAGAAAACAAAAGAAAAGCCAAAGGTCATATGGCTTTACACAGTTGTTTAAAGGAAAATTAATATCAATATTTACAAACTCTTCAAAATATAGATAGAGAGGGAACAATTCTCACTTATTCTCTGAGACTGGCATTATCCTGATAACAAAATCAAAGACATTACAAGAAGGAGAAATACAAATATATCTTATATGAATATAAATACCAAACCTCAATAAAATAGAAGCAGTTTATAAACAACATATAAAAAAGAATCATACAGCTTGATCAAGTGGGAATTATCCCACAAAGTTGATGTAACATTTGAAAATCAATGTAATTATGCCATATTAAGAGAATAAAAGACAAAAACATATGACCATCTCAATAAACTCAAAAATAGCACTTGCCAAAACCCAACCTGATTTTTTGAAAAAAACCTTTATATAAAAAGGGTACTTCTTCAACCTGATAAGAGATTATTAATGGCAAACCTTCAATGAACATCATTTTTAATCGTGAAAGACTAAATATTTTTATCCTATGATCAGGAACAAAACATACCCTCTCCAAGCTTTTATTCAATTCTACACACTTCTATTCTCAAATTAAGACATGGAGATTAGATAAAAATAAAAGACATCCAAATTAGAAAATAATTAAAACTATCTTCATTTGCAGAAGATATGTTTTTGTATAAAGAATATCCTAAGGAATTTCTAGTTGGTTAGAAACTATTAAAACTAAGTTCAGCAAGTTTTAAGAATACAGGATGAATATAAAAATTAATTTTATTTATTATACATTAGTAATGAGCAATACAAAATAAAAGCAAGAAAACAATTTCACCCAGAATAGTGTAACACTAATAATTAGAAATACATTTTTTAAAGAAGTGAAATTTAATAGTCTGTGTAAGAGTCACCTTGGAAGTCACCTTGAGATGGTGACCAAGCAGCCATTTCTCTGGGGGCTGGAGGAGAACACGTGCACAGATGACCCCGCCCCTCACCTGCAGACCTGGGATGTCCTGCCCCATTTGGAAACAGCCAATCATGAAGCTCCAGCTTCCCATCACCCTGACAGATGAGGCAACCTATTCCATCCCGCCAGGCCCCTGAAAGGCCCTTATTTGATAATCTGCCCTCCCAAGATCAAACCCAGAACCCCTCACCCATAAACACCCTGACTCCCCACTCCCCGGGCCAAGGGACCTCTGCCAGGTAATTGCAGATCCCAATAAAGGCTTTCTTAGCTCCATAACGTGGTGTCTTTCCTCCCATCTCTGTCTCCATCTATTAAATCTTACAGTCTGAAACTATAAAACATTATTTAAAAATTAAGGTCTAAACTAAGATCTTGTTCGTATATAAAAGAGTTAATGAGGCTAAAAAGGCCAATATTCTCTAAATTGATCTACCAACTCAGTGTAATGCTTCCTTATCAAAATTCCAGGTGATTTTTTTTCAGAAACTGATCCTAAAACTCATATGGGAATGCATATGCATATATGCACATATGCAATGATAGCTAACTGATATTAAACACAGTTGATGGGCTTTGTACTTCATAATTTCAAAAGTTAATATCAAATACCTAAATACAAGAACTAAAATTTTAAAGTAGAAGAAAATATAAGGGCTAATCTTCATCACCTGAGTTCAGGAAAAGCATTTTTAGAGAAGACACCACAGCATAAGTAAGAAATAAAAGAAGCTGGACTCCATCAAAACTAAGAACTTTGGGCTTAAAAGGACATCATCAAAAAAAAAAAAGACAAAGTACAGAATTGGAGGCAATATCAGCAATTCATATATCTATAAGGAATTTATATCTAAAATATATAAAATAACTCATAATTTTGTAATGGAAGATGAATGGCCCAATTAGAAGTGGGCAAAATATCTTGTCAGCAATCTTCAATAACATGCTTAGGTTCCATGATTCACTCAAAGGATTCATAGAGCTCAGAAAAGTTGATATAATCACAATTATGGTTTATTAGAGCAAAATAACAGATTACAATCAGCAAAGGATGAAGCTGCATAATACAGAGTCCATGAGAGGCCAGAAGCTGCTAGCGTCCTCTCTCATTGGAGCTGTATGAACAGGGTCTCATTCTCCCAGCAATGATGTGTGCCAACAGCACCAAGTGTTAACTGGAAAAGCTCACCTAAGCCTAAGCATCCAGGGTTCAATTGATGTCAACCATGTAAACACAAAGTGTGGCATGGGATTCTTCTTAATTAGTCAGCTTCCTTTTCCTCCAGAGCTCAAATGAATATCAGGTGGCCCAAGGCCTGACTATAAATCACCCTTCAACATAAAATATCTGATGTAGCCCAAGGCCACAGGTAAACAAAGAAATTTGTCAGTCAGGCTATTCCAAAGGCTTAGAGGTTTTGTTCCAGCAGCCAGTCAAGGATAAGAAAGGGTCTCTTTGTTTTTGAATGTGTCAGATTTGAACATCCGAGATAACCCTTGACTGCAAAGATCTGATAGATAGTTCTGCAAAGACAACATACAAATTCCCAATAAGAATGTGAAAAGGTACTTGGCAGTTTTAGCAGTCAAGGAAATGAGCATCAAAACCACAATGTGACAACATTTCATACCCAAGAAGATGGTATGATATAAAGACAGATTATAACAAATATTGTTGAGGATGTGGAGAAATTGGAACTCTCATACACTGCCTATGGTTAAGTAAAATGGAGAAGTGGCTTTGTGTAACAGTTTGGTAGTTCCTTAAAAGATTAAATATTAAGATAAAAAGTTAATGTTAACAAAAAGTTTAAGAGTTAAATAAATGTTACTATTTGATGCTTCATGTTTCTATGTGACCCAGAAATTCTATTTCCAATTGGACATATTGAAGAGAAGTTAATATCTATGTCCACACAATAACTTAACATGAATGTTCATAGTTGCATTACTCATCATGGCCACAAAATGGGTATGTCTCACACATGTTTAACTGATGAATGGGTAAATAAAATAGTCTATTCACACAATAGGATATTATCAGCAATAAAAAAATGCTACAATATGCACCCTTGAGAACATTATGCTAAATGTAACAAGCCTGTCACAAAACATGACATATTATATTGCTAACATGTATGTGAAATGTCTGGAATAGTCAAATTCACAGAGAAGGAAAGTAGAGAAATATTTGCCTAGGGCATAGGAAGTTCAGGGAGAATGAGAACAAAGTTTCTTTTTGGGTGGATGAAAGCTTCTACAATTGATCGTGATGATGGTCGCACAATTTGTAAATCTATTTAAAAGCATGTAATTTTACAGTTTAAATGTGTAAGTTGTAGAGTATGTGAATTGTATCTCAATAAAGGTGCTATGATAAATCTTTCCAGAAGGCATTTGTTTTATATATCATTGGTCAAAAACTTTATCAGATGGCCATCCATTTCTTGCTGTAAGCATGGAGGGAGGAAGTAGGAGGGAGATACCTGAGGAACAAAAGAAACTTTTAGCTTGGTAAATTGATGATCTGACAAAATTTTGAAGAAAGGAAAACAGAGAATGGATATTGAGTAAATAAATGATAGTATCTCCAACAGTGTCTGAAATTATGAAAAAGCATGGAATCTGACAGTCTTTAGGGTAGATGGTAGATGCTTCCTACCCCAAAGCAATAGGATCTACTCCTCTCTAATTATATACATCAAGGAGTATTTTTTAAAAAAATGACACTTAACATCATACTTTTAAATTGTGGTATTTGTTAACAGAAGTAATTTTCTATTTATTTAAAGCATACTGTTATTCCAGATATTGTGGACAATCCATGCATATATATCCATGGATATTTACTAGGTGCCAGAATATATAATAAATAAACATGTAATGTTATATATAAATGTTATAATATATATACATATATTATAATATATACATTTATATGTAGACATACATACATCAAAGTATTATATATAATATACTATAAATATATGTTATAGATGTTTATTATGAACATTATAAATTATAAATATATTATAAATTATGTATGAGTATATATCATACACATAATTATATATAATTATCTATATAATTATAAATTATAATATAAATGCAATATATTATAAATTATAAATATTATATATAATAGTTTTTAGTTTCATTCACATAGAGATGGAGTGTGGAAAGTCTATCTCTTTAAAAAGTCTAGAAACTTGTTAGTGAATATTAGTAGTTGTTGTACCAAATGAATAAGTATTAACATGTTACTTGGTTGACACCATCATGCAACCAGTTAGTGACACAGTCTAACCCCAGAAAATCTTTATTACTCTTAAGGTTAGGGTGGTTCTTAGAACTTGCTTCTTTATGAAAGAAAACAAAAGCTATACATCCTGTATTCCCCTGCTAAACTTTTGAGTGAGATTATACTTCTTAAAGTCAATATGGATTCATATTCATCCCTCCTTAACACATTCAATCATATTTTATTGGTTATATAAATCATTCTAAATATTAATAAATTCTGCAAACTGCTATTTTTCTACTGTAATATTATTCTAACATCTCTTCAGAAACATTTCCTGATGCTGACTGTTGTCTTCCCATGTTTCAAATTATGTTACTTTGGCTGTCTCAAATGGGACTCTGATGAATTCCTGTGTCTTTTGTTCATGTTCTCTGTACGTAGAATTCCCTCTCTGACTCCCAACCTCCCATGTCAAAATCAGCTCATTCTTTAAGGTGCATTATTGATTATATTTCTGTCATATTGTGTTTTCTTAACCTGTCAACATTCCACCTTTGGATCTTGTTTTATTTGCATTTGTACATGGCATTTATGTTAATTTGCATCAGGTTATGAATATTTGAGTAAATTTCACTATGTAACTGAAGACTGCAAGCCTTTTCACTGAAATAACCTGTATCCTTGTTTATATCTCCAAAACCTAAAGTTGCATAAAAAGAGGGTTCAAGACTTCAAATTGAGTCTTAGTGAATCATGATTGAGAGAGATCACATAGAATTCTTGAATTTAATTATTCATTAACACCTTGTGCTGTACCAATATCCAGCTACAAATCTTGTTTCAGTATAAGAGAAAACAGGACATGTAAAAGGAAGTGGTGGTGGGAACATGAGTAGCAGGGACAAGGGGGTCCCCTAAGGAAATAACCACATCACTCATTAAACTGGTACAACACATAAAAGTGATCTCATGAGAAAGAGATTCAAAATTTGACCACTGTATTTGAACTCATGAGGCTTTTAGAGCTCTGTTCATTTTCAAAATGAAAGAGTTCCAAACATAGTTCTCTGTCACCCTTAGGGATTAAAATATTCATCCCAGGGAGAGGATAGAGCAGCTTTGAACAAAATCAACCATTTGTGGTTAGTAGAGCGGACGCTGAGGTCTTCTCCTTGTTTGCCTGTGGTACCATGTTCATTCAGCGTTCTAAATATTAAAAACAGGAAAATTGTCAATTATATGTACGTT
The DNA here is from genome assembly GCF_006229205.1 of Suricata suricatta. NCBI lineage: Eukaryota > Metazoa > Chordata > Mammalia > Carnivora > Herpestidae > Suricata > Suricata suricatta. The sequence continues at coordinate 121,314,960 of NC_043706.1, forward strand.
TAAAAATTAATTGATATCTGCCTCCTGGGACCCGGTATTACTTTCAGTATTTTTCCACTCATTCAGTGTTTTCACAAAATCATCTACAATAGGCTACTTCTGAAGATCTGTTAAACCTAGTACTTTTCCTGCTCACAACAGTGCTAGAATTCATACCTGGATAGCTATAGGATGATGGAAGTTTTAAAACTAGTTATTCTTAAGAAATCAAAACATGCAGTGGTGGTACTTATGGCACTACATTGTTCTTCTGAAACGTGAGAGAAAGAGAAACTGGTTAAGTCATATGACAGGTTATTATTTTGGTTAATGTGAAATGTTCATCTGACAAGCTTATTGAATTTGATTTGTGTGCACAGCCCCACAGCAAATGTACAGTTTATCTGATGTCCCTTCTGCCTCCAAGACTGACATCAATGAATGTGCCATCTGAAAAAAACAAAACCAAAAATAAACAACAACAACAACAACAGCAGCAAACCAAGAGAAGCACCTGGAGTATTAAAGTGTTTTAACTAGGATGATTTGTGTTAATGGGACAGAAGAGAATGTTTTTTGGTTCACAAAAACATAACAGGCAATTGATGTGCCATATTGCAGTATGGTTTCAGCTATCAACATGTCAAGATTTAGTTTTGCTGTTAACATTTTACGATTTAGAAGGCTATAAGAATATGTGCACTGTAACAACAACACAGGCTTCATTCCCTCAGCTATATTTATTGGGCTCTCATTTTTCCCCCTTTTATAGAAGAAATTGAAAAAGAAAGAGAACAGGAGAGACAGACAGGCATCCACTCAATATATTTCATTTTCTTTATTATGTCAAGTAGTGAGAAATAAAAAGACAGAAAACCGAGCTCTTAATAGCCCAAGCTCAGACCAAAGAGGATTCTAGACAGAAGAACCACAGTAGATTTTTATTGGCTTATTATCTGCCACAGATAACTTGATCATGTCAAAGAATGTACCATTTGATCCCAGACCTTCATCAATTACAAGAGTCTCAAGGTTAGGGATGTGTTGTGGATGCTACTGCATTGGGTGTTCCTGGTGATGTTACCGTATGTACAAGTAACAGTGAGTAAGAGGCAGGGGTTCATCACCAGAAGGCTCTGATATTGGTCCTCAACTTTAAGTCTAACAGGCAATGGCTTCAAATGGAAGGATAAGGCTGCAAGACTGGCAGAAAACAAGGCTAAGTTGATGGGTAAAGAATAAATTAGGGTAAACTATCCATTTATTACATAATCAGGACTTAATCTGTAACATCAAGTACAAGGCTATGTTTGACTGGTATTATTTTATGGCCTCACAGAAATAACGTGTATCCAATATTGGTGTTCCTGAGAATACTGTAAATATCAATATTTATGTAACCATTGAATCTCAAATTCGATACCAGACATAAAGACTTAAATTAATGAGATATGTAGTATATGTACACATAACTGTTTCATGACCAAATAAAATACTTTAGATCGAGAATACACTTTTAAATGATATTCTACAATGAGCCAGATGGAGGTATTTTTTAAATAATTCTACTTTACAGCTTTTTGAAAGGAAAGCTTTTCCTTCTAAAATGGAATCAGCTATTCATCAAAAAGAGAGAACATTTTGTTCTTGGCTTAGTTTTTCCATAAAGAACTCAGCATAAACAGAAGAAAAAAATTCTAGAATATGTGCTTTAATTCCCATGCATCCAAGCTTGGAGTCATATAGAGATAAAGAGAGAAAGGACACTTTAAAAAATGTGTGTGTCCGTGTGTGTGTGTGTGTGTGTGTGTGTGTGTGTGTGTATGTGTGTGTGCTATTAAACACATTCCTACATATAAAATTAATACCTTTTCATCAGTAAAATAGCCCACATTTTTGGTCTTTAGATCCTACTATTCTTCAGCATATGCAAAAAATGTACTTTAAAACATATTATGATCAGATAATTAGATGGTGGCTACATCAGTAAACATCATGTTAGGCTTGGAAGTGACCTAACAATAAACAGGAAGATTTGTGCATGTATATGTGCTTATCAAGAGACAGAGGGAATGGGAAGAGAAGAGTGGAGGAGAGAAAAAGGTGAATGTTTATGAGCAAGGACACATATTTTTAAATATGTAAGACAACAGGTCTGTGTTAAATATTCTTACCAAAACAAAACAAAACAACAACAAAAAACAACCCCCCTCAAAAAAACCCCAAACATAGAAGCTCCCTTTCCCCCAAAAAACCCACAAAAGAACACAGTGATAGATATGTTTGTTACCTTGGATTTGATGACAGTATGACAGGTATATGCACATGCCAAAACCCATCAAGTTGTAAACATTAAATTTGTGAACATTTTTGTATATCAGCTATATCTTAATAATGCTCAAGACCACGAACGGAATATTTTCTCCTACACAAGGGGCAGGATAAACAGAAAAGTGTCAGCCTTTTCTTGATAAGCCCTTCAGCTGAGAGTATCACTGGATTTGGTGTATAGACTTCTCCAAAATACATTTCAAATTTACATGGCAGAATAAGTCTTTCCAAACACTTAGTAAGTGGAAAAATTCAAAATCGTTTTTTTGAAAGGTGAAGGGCAGAATCATTATGTTTTTGAATCGTGAGGATTTAGCTGACAATGACTGCCTCCCATTCAAGGGTCCCATTATCACAAGGCAGAGATATTCATTTAGCCTCTAGGGGAGTGTTTATATTCTTGTCAAGATGTTGAAGTGAGTATTTCCTTTCTATTAAAATAGCAGAATTTAATTCTTTTTATTTCAAATAGCACCATGATTTTTCTGGATCTTTGAGACTAGGAACTTGGGAACAGGTCTTTTTCATCTTTGTATAAATAAGATAATAAACGTGAAAATGCCTGATACATACCAAAAAATATTCTGCTTCATAACCTTAGTGAGAACAGGTGGGATGTAAATAAATAAGGTAAAATACTGATACCATGTGCAGGGCTCAACTGAAGAATGTACGTAGATGTATCTGCGCGCGCACACACACACACACACACACACACACACACACACAAGGCACACTGTCTTTCAAATTTGGAGATTAAATATATACCTGAATAGATCTGATATATTTTGCCAAGTGTCCCATCCTACAGTACATAAAACAGGTCATTGTTAAATTATTTACAAATGATAAGCCATTAGAAAACCAATGTGGTGTAAGAAAATATTATTCCAATGCAAAACAAAATTTTTCAAAGTGGTTATAATGAAAGGCCTAGCAATAGCCATTTCATAAAATGAATTCTATCTAACAGCATAGCAGCCCATAAAATGAAATTATGTTCTCTCTGTATATGTCAGTACTGATGATATCTAATCAATAACTCTGCTACTGTCAAGCTCAGGTTGAATTTGTAGAGAAGAAAAAATGTTATATACACACTACCTATATTATTTCACAAAGAGGCATTCCTTTATTTTAACCAAAATATCCTTTCAGAGAAGGTTAAGAGAGGCAGTTGTATTTTGGGTGAGTTATACTCTTAGTGACTTGAAATACTGTTAACATAACTTGAAATAGGCTCAATGGAAGACTAAAATATTTGCATTGATGTCTCAACAATAGTTTAACAGCTTTTATATTACCTGGTTTGTAGTATTTACATAATAAGAAAGAAAAGATGGGGAGGCATTTTCAAGAAATATATAACAATTATAGTAAATTAGAAATATTAGTTTAGTTATTTCTTGAAATTAGAGAGCACCAGATTTTTAAAAATCAGCCATCATTCATTAGAACTGAATATTTTTTATGTATAATAACAATAACACTATCATTTAAAGCTTTGCAGTTTATAGTGCTTCAATATAATTATAGTATTTATTCAAAGCTTACCAGGTACATGCATGTACTGTGTACCATATACATGATATGCTTTATTATCTTATAAGCATATTAGAAAACTGTGATTTTAGTACTTTAAGAATCTTGTTTAAATAAAAAAAGGTAACAGGAGGTGAGAATCATAATTTTTACCTCAGTCAGCTTTACTCTCTATCACCATAATGGTATGCTCCACAAACATTGTCATTAGTAATGACGAGAATGATTTGCTGTTACTCAGACACATGTCCCAGTTCTTGGTCTCCATGAACGTTTGACTATTTTCCATTGACCCTGAAATCTCACTCCTTAAGCCTCACCAAAGTCACCTGTTTTGTTAAGAAATTGCTATTTGATATCACAGGGGGAAATGTTCTTTCTTTCCCTTTTGTCATACTATTTCAATTTCCTTTTAAGGACTTTTCCTCCCAGGTCCACTCTGTCATGAACTTGAGTTACTTTGTGTTCATACCACTGTAATAGGGAACACAGAAAACATTTTTGACACTCAGACTCCATGTTGTTTGATAATTATAGTTTCTTACACTGCACTTATTTGAGGGTTCCTTCAACCACATAATACACATCCAAAACAATACAAGCTATGAAAATACTACCCTAGAATGTCTATTGAATATTTCCCCTCATCTTTCACGCATCACTGCTTTGATTCTACCAATTTGTCAACTCATTTCTTTCCAACTGTTGAAGCAGTGCAAGGATACTGCCTCTAGTCTCATTTTAGTCTTTAATATATTGTCCAAATTCATGCCAGACTTACAATTGGAAAATATCACCATCTGGCTACAAATACTCAATAAACCTCTACTATTCTCAGAAAAATCCAAGATCTATATCTAGTATGGCATATGAGGCCCTAAATAATTTGGCTCCTCCATTGTTTGTACTATCCTTCACTTCCTTTTCTCTATTCCTTTTCCTTTCTAGTCTCCTCACAGAATAGGTCAAACCCATCTGTGGCTTTGTAAAGTCAACAGTGATTTTCCAGGAAAGCCAGGGAAGATTAAGCATTCCAAGTAGAAGAAACAACATGAGTAAAAATAGTGATTTGAAGTGGCACAGTGTGTACTCTTGAATGTTATAGAACTGGAAAATGTGAGGGTTGCTCTTTAGACTGAGTCTTCCTTGATCATAGTTAATGAAATTAATTATTCCTTCCTTTGTGTTATTAGTTGTGTCATATGGTGTTATATTTATTTCTCTGGTAAAAAATGTATCTTAGGGATTGGATCTGTTTTGTATTTGTCTTTGCAACAATAGAACCAAGTACAGAATATGACTCATAGTAGGCACTTAACATGTTTTGTTAAACTATTGAACTGTTAAGAAATGATTCAAGAATTTACTAATCAATTTCAACATCTTAGATCACTAAAGTTCTTAGAAAAAGCCTCAATAAAATTTTAAATATCACAATGCAGCACATCCTGTTATTTCAGCAATTGTACTATGTATATAAAATGTTTATGCTGGACTTCGTGACCCCAGTGGATACAGGGACAGGGATTTCGATGAATATTAACTTCTCAAAAGCAATTAAAAGTAATTACAGGCATCTTTTGCCAAGTCGGTGTGTGAAAGAGCTACAGGTGGAATCAGACTCACTGGACAGTCACAAAGGAGGGTGATCCATGCCCTGGTCCCAGGACATTGAAGGCAGGAGCTGTTGTTTTCCTTATTAGAAAGCAGGAGGAGACTTTTCTATCCTATTGGGAAGGGTTTTTTTCCCCAGGAGTATCTCTGCTTCTAGTTTTCTTGTGTTCGCATGAAACTTGAACCTTGATTAGTGGTCAACTGAAAACAGGACATTGAAAGAAAACAAAATAAGATTGTTAAATATCAAAAACAAAACAGAAAATTCTAAATAAGTGCTAGGCAGAGGAGTGCCTCATGGGAGAATTTAGTTAGACAGTTGCCAAGCACAACAAAGGGTCAAACATAATTAGGCAGATTACCAAAATCAAGAAAAAGGCAGAAGTCAGGAAGTATGCAGGTAATGGATGTCAAAAGAGGTATATTATAATTATGACATACTCAAAGATCATGTTTTGAAAAAGTCTGCTAATATCCAAGTTTTGTGCTTATAAAAGAAAAAGAAGTCAAAGAATTAAAACACAATGAGGTAGATTCATGTGTATTCATAGACACATATCCAATTTTTTTAATCAAGTGAAAAATATCAATTTGTTGAATAGTATTCGATTACAATTTTGAACAGTAATAATCACTTAGCTTTCTTGGGTCTCCCCAAATTATGACAAATATTTCAAATTATTACCCTGAAGTGTCCTTTTTTTCCTAAGATGTTTCAAACTGTATTTCACCATTATAAAGACTATCAGATAAATAGATCTTTCTTACCAAATTGGACATCCCATGCAAGTGGAGAAAATGCTTATTTTTTCTCATTGTTTTGTGTGAAGTGTCCAGCACACTGCCTGGGGAAGTAAAGCTCAATGATTGTGAAACAAATAAAGTAAATGCATAGAAAAGAAAAATGAGTACATATTAATAAAATTATATGACTATGGTTGATTTTACCAGGACCTTTCATTTTCTATAGTATACATTTCATCATTGTAGAATTTCAACATGCATGTATTTATGTTTGCAGCAAGCTACTTTGTTAATCAGAAATGTTTGTCCTGACCTATATACTATTAATCCACAATGAAAAAAAAATGTTGCCTGTGACTGATTTCATTTTGTTGAAACAGAATCCTTTTGAAAAAAATTAGAACAGTATGAAATAATACTGTCAGAGGAGAAGGAAATCGGTTTAAGAATTTTAATCTAGTAAACTTCTAGATTGTTCATCTTTGAATAGTAAAGTTAAATAAAGCAAATCTAAAAGCTGAACTGATGCTTTATTTATAGGTATTATTTCATGCAAATGAGGACTTAAAACTTCAAGATCAAAGTAAAGCCTATTACTGAGACAATTACAAAATGTCTTTGTTTTTGTCTACTACTTTTTCTTTTACGCTATATTTTTATGTATCTAGTTACACAGAAGATAGTACTATTTGTAATTCAATGTGATTTTTAAAATGTATTTGCTTATCTATCAATAGACTTTTTAGTGTGTTTTTAAGTTTACAGCAAAATGCAGCAGAAAAAACAGAGTTTTTCATATGCCTTAGGTTCCCCATTATCACCATTCCCTACCAGAGTGGTACACTTGTTACAACTGACGAAGTTACATCAACACATCATTGTTACCTAGAGTCTGTCACAATTTACATTGCAGTTCACTCTTGGTGTTCGACACTCCATAGGATTGGGTAAATTCATGACATGCACCCACCGTTATAATAGCATACAGAGTATTTTCAAAAGATATTAAAAATTCTCTGTGGTCCTCCTATTCACCCTTCTTCTCCCTTAACCTGTGCCAACCATTTACCTTTTCATTGTCTCCATGGTTTTGCTCTTTGTCATAATGTCATGCGGTTGTATCATATACTATACAGTTGGCTTCTTTCACTTACTAACTTGCATTTCAGGTTCCTCCATGTTTTTTCATGATTTGATAGATTGGTTCTTTTCAGTGCTGGATAATATTCCATTATCTGGATACACAGTTTATTTATCCATTGACTGGCCAAAGGACATCTTCACTGCATGCAACATCTGACAATTATGAGAAAGCTGGTATAAACATCCATGTGCAGGTTTTTGTGTGCACATAAGTCTTCAACTTCCTTGAGTAAATACCAAGAAACATGATTGATAGATTGTGTGATGAAAGTATATTTCGTTTTTTAAGAAACTGCCAAATTGTCTTTGAGGATGGGTGCACCATTTTTTACTCCCATCAGCAATGAATGAGAGTTCTTAGTATTCCACATCTTTCCAGCATTTGGGTGTTCTGAGGGAGGATTCCAGACTCTGGCTATTCTAATAGGCATATCATGGTATAGCATTGTTGTATTCATTATTATTTATCTGATACTTAATGGGGAACATCTTTTCAGATGTTTATTTTCCATCTGTATATCTTTTTGATGAGGAGTCACTAAAGGTCTTTGGCTTCTTTCTTTATTTTTTTAATTGATTGCTTGTCTCATTGTTGAGTTTTAATGGTTTTACAAATTTTGGATAATGGTTTTCTATCAAATACTTTCTCCCAGTCTGTGATTTATCTTATATTGTCTTGACCGTGTCCTTTGTAGAGCAAAAAATAAAAAAAATAATTTTAATAAAATCTAGTTTATCAATTTGTTCTTTCATGAGTTGTGCCTCTGGCATTGCATCTAAAATGTCATAGCCAAACACAAAGTCATCTAGATATTCTCCTATGATATCTTCTAGAAGTTTTGTAGTTTTGTGCTTTACACTTAGATCCGAGATCCATTTTGATTTAATTTTTTGTGAAGAGTATGAGTTCTGTGTCTACAATCATTGTTTTTACACATATATGTCAGTCCTTTGAGTACCATTTGTTGAAAAGGCTATCTTTTCTCTATTGTATTCAGTTTACTTTAAACTGTTTTTACTTAAGAAATACAGTAATCTAAATAATATTTGTAAAATGTTAAATGAAGCAACTAATTTCAGCTCCATGTCTTTTCATCCCCACTTCTACTTCTTGGGAGATTTTAACTGACATATTCCTTCTGTTAGTTACCTCTATATGGCTAAATTAATATGCTTATTTCATTATATTTTAATTTTTGAAATTATCTCTATTTCCTATTTTGATACTTTAGAATATAACACTCTCTACTCTCAATCCAGTTATTAAATACAGATGCTTCTATCTCTTTCTAGAGTGTTTGTTATGAACAAGTCTATTCTAAGCTCTGTACACATATCAATTACACATAACAGCCCTGTAAAATGGGCACTGTTATTATCCTATCCATGTAACTGAGGTGAAGAGAGGTTAATGATTTGTCAGTTGTCAACAGCCAGCAGATTGTAGGGTCAGGGATGTTGATTATTAGAGCCTTTTCTCCTTACTATGATCTCTTAATCCATAAAAACTTTTAACTTCTTACTTTGTAAAATGAGGAGGGTTTTTTTTCATTCTACAAATATTCATCTCCAAATTAACATTTTTCTACCATCTCTGAAATGTAGTTGGCAAAGCCCTTCCAATCAGGTAGTTTTTATTTTAGCAGAAAAATAAAGATAAATAAACAAAGGACCCAGGGATTAAGGGAAATATAATAAGGGTAAGGGAGCAATGGCTGTAAGAAGGTTTCTCTCAGAACTACACAGAGATCTAGAGCAAGAGAAGAGAAAGTCTTCTGGGCACAGAGACAAGCTGATGCTTCGGTTGGAAATCAGAAGGTAGCCCATGTATTAGTGAACAGAATCAAGTCAGGGTGGTAAGGCCAGAAGGGGCATGAAAATAAGTTCAGGCCAGAGAGAGTCAGAAGGAGGTCATGCTGTTCCTTGTAAGCCAGGTATAGCAGACACTATGAAATGCCGTGTCTCTTCACCACTCACGGTCCTTGTATAAGAAAAGTGTCCTTCACCTAAGATTCTTCTTTGCTGAGATTTTTCCCTCTTTGGAAAGCTGGGTATTCTGGAAGCACCTGAGTGCAGTCCTTGACCAGTGAATGATGGAAGTATCTTAGTCAGTTAGGACTTTTATAACAAAATACTATTAACTGGGTTCTTAAGCAACAGACATTAATTTCTCACAGCTCTGGAGAGTAAGAAGAGCAGTATCAAGATGCTGGCAGATTGAGTGGCTGGGGACAACCTCTTCCTGGTTTGTAAGAGACTATCTCATGTTTGAAAAGAGGGATCATTGCTCTGCTTCTCTTCTTATGCAAATACTAAGGGTTTCTCAATCCTAAAGGCCTGACCTTCAAATACCATCACATTGAGATTAGGGTTATGACATGAATTTTGTGGAGACACAAACCTCCCAGTCACAGCAATAGAGAGTCTAGTCTTCTTGCCTTGCAGTAGGACAATCTTAAGCATGTTCCATACAATCTTTCAGAGGTTTGGGATCTGTTTCTGTAGAAACCATCTTAGAAGCGTTAAATCTAAAAACTTGGATTTTATTCTATTTGTTAGGAAGCAATTGGAGAATTCTTAGCAAAAAAATTATCATGATATGAGTCATTTCTCTTAAAAACAGAGGATTGTTGTAGGGGAAGTGGGTGGGGGGTGGATTAAATGGATTACAGGCATAAGGAGGGCACTTTTTGGGATGAGCACTCATTTAATTCATATGGAGGGAAAGTAGAACATAACAAATTCCTGTGTCTTTAGAGCAAGTTGACAAGATTTAAGGCCGAAATGTAATAATAGTGGAAGGGAAGGGGAGGAATGAAAGATAAGTTTTAGATGTTAGCTTACTCAATGTTGCTGCCATTTATTCAGAATAGGGAGATTGGGAGAGGAACACATTTGGAGGTAAAATTGATATATTTTTGTGTGCATATTAAGATTAAGATGCTAAGTATTCAACCATAGATATTACAGGATGCATCTGGAGCTCAGAGAAGTTGGTATCAGAGATCTGGCTTCAAGAGTTACTGGCATAAGAAGATGTTTAAAGTCATGGACCAAATGAGATCACTTGGAGGAAGTGTATATGAAAAAGAAAAGTGTGAACAGGATAAAATACTGTGTCCTGCAGAAGATGACATGCCTGCAGAAAAGACTAGAAGAAAGATTCTTGGACTAAGAACAAAACCAATACAGTGCCAGGAGAAACAGCCTTTCGGTAATGAGGGCAAGCTCAGGTGGCCCTTGGTATATGTTAGGGACATTAGTAGTTATTGTCAAGGTCAGGCTCAGTTGAGGTTAGTAAGAGAAGTCTGATTGACAGCCGACTGAAAAACAATGTCAGGTGAGAAACAGAAACGGGGCTGGCTTTTCTATCTCTCAAGTCTAATGTATTGTAAAGCAGAGAAGGAAAATGGGCTGGTGGCTGATGTGTGTGGGGTCAAGGGATGCAGGTGGTATAGTCAAAGGAGATCACTTGTTTTCTTTTTCTTTTCTTTTAAGATAGGTCTTGGAAGAGAGTTGAATGCTTATAGAAAATATCCAGTTTGGGGATGTCTTACCCTTCTATTTAGTTCCCTTTATTGTTTATAGGACAGTTACAGACTGAATGTTTGTGTTCTCACAAAAGTTATATGGTGAAATTTTACCCTCATAAAGATGGAATTGGTGTTCGTATAAAAGTCACATGAGAGCCTGCTTCCTCCCTACTCTTCGTCACGTGAGGATGCAATAGGCTCACTAGAACCTGACTGTGCTGACACTCTGATCCTGGATGTGCAGCCTCCAAAATTTGGAGAAGTAAATTTCTGTGGTTTATGAGCCATCCAGTCTCTGTGCTTTGTTAGAGCAGTCCAGACTAAGACAGATCCACTCCATTTTACTTTCACACCAAGTTGATTGAATTTACCATTTTACTATAAGCATAATTAAATCTCTAATGCTTGGTTCTCAGGTTGAATGAATTTTAAAACTTAAAAAAATCATTAATAATGCTGATCTTACTAGGGCTATATACTATTTAATTCACAACTGAGTAGTATAATTATAATTTCCTTTCTTTTACATATATTTGATTTCTCCGAAGAATCAAATTGCTTTTCTTTCCTCTTACTCTCCTTCTCTTTATCATTTACTTAATTTTTGTTCCCTTCTCTGTCCAATGCAGTTGAGGGGTTTTCTCTTCTTTTCTTTTTTCTTTTCTTTTCTTTTCTTTTCTTTTCTTTTCTTTTCTTTTCTTTTCCTTTCTTTTCTTTTCTCTTCTTTCTTTTCTTCTCTTTTTTCTTTTCTTCTCTTTTGTCTCTTTTCTTATCTTTTCTTCTCTTTTCATTTCATTTCTTTTCTGATTACCTCCCACTGCTCTCTGTGCCTGTGGTGACTCATGATTTTCTTTACTGGCTAGGAACTCTTTGTTAGAGATAGCCTAGGTCCTTCTTGTCTCTTCCTAAATTTGGATCTATCATTTTTTGTACCTTTCTTTATTGTGGCTGATTCCCTCATTTGCTGAAGTGCCTTCTGAGAACAGAGCAGGGAGTACATATTCTGAATTTTGCAATACAAATCTGTCTCTATTCTGCATTCCTACTGCATGATCTTTCAGCTGGATAAATCATTCTAACATGGAAACACATTTATTAAGAATTTTAAAGGCATCTTTTACTTAGAATATAGGAAAAAAAGGTAATTTTCTATTTGCAGAAAAACAAAGCAGGTAGTTTGGAGTTCCCATTTACTCCTCAGGCACACTTTCTCTTATTTTTTATAGCTTTCATTAGGGTGAGGCAGTTGTCACAATTAATGAACTAGCATTTATTCACCATCATTGAAGTCAATAGTTTCATTGAGGTTAACTCTGCCGTACATTAAAATAATTTTTTAATGTTTATTTATATTTGAGAGAAACAGAGCATGAGTGGGGGAGGGGTTGAGAAAGACAGGAGGGCCAAATTTACAGACCTTGAGATCATGACCTAAGCCCAAGCTGGACACTTAATCAACTGAGCTACCCAGGTGTCCCTGGGCTGTACATTTCTATGGGTTTTGAAAAATGCGTAATATAATATAGCTACCATTACAGTATCATAGAGAAGAATTACACCAACCTAAATATCCCCTATACTTCATCTGTTTATCCTTATGCCTTCCTTATATCTCTATCCATCTCTCCCCACTCTCCTGGCCCTAGAACACCTGGAAATCGCTAATTTTTGCAGTGTGTGTGTGTGTTTCAACTGTCTCAATAGTTTTGCCTTTTCCAGAATTTCAGAGAGTTGGAATCATCCAGTATGTTGTTTTTTCAGATTGGCTTCCTCACCTTAGCATTGCTTTCTTAGCACTTTGTATGTGTTTCTCCTTCCTCCATGCCTTTTTGAGGCTGGAAGCATTGATCAATCTTTTTATTGTTGAATAATATTATATGAATGTGCCACAGTTAATTTATCTGTTTATTTATTGAATGACATTTTGGTTGCTTTTAGTTTTTGTATAGATACAAGCTTTTAATCGAATTGGACAAATAACTTTGGAGTGTGGTGATTCAATCATATGTTAAGACTATAGTTAACTTTATAAGAAACTCCCAAACTATCTTGCAAAGTGTCTACCATTTTACATTCCCACCAATGAATGAGAGTTCCTGCTATTTCACATGCTTTCTAAGCAGTTGGTATTTGTTAAGTTTTATGGATTTTGGTCATTCTAATAGGTTTATAGTATATCATTGTTGTTTTAATAAAAAATTCCCTAATGAAATAGGACATGGGGTTATCTTTTCACATGCTTTATATTGGCATATCTTTTTTTGGAGCAGGATCTATTCAGCTTTTTGCTCTCTTCTTAATTGTTACATATTGGAAATGAAATGGAAATTAAACCATTTTTAGTAAATTTTTACTAATAAGTGGGCTTATTAGTCTCTTAAAATTTGATAATGGTACGACTAGCCATTTTCTAAAATTCATTTTTCTATACACTCAATAGGTCTTACTTAAATATGTGTACTCATGTCCTTCATGAAAAACTATATTTTATTATTTTGTTTAGAAAATATTTCCAAACACTATTTCTTTTTTTCTATTCTTCTAAAAGTCAGATTAATTGACTATCAATATTTTAGATTAATCATTTATATCTTTTATCTCATACTTTCTTTTTGCTCTACTTCCAATGGAACTTATTTGAATTTATCTTAATCCTTTTTTCTAGAAATTATCTTGCTCCCTCGGGAGTCCTTTTTTTCTCATAGCATTTTCTCCTTGTTCAGTGAGTACAGTATCTTCTTGGACGTTTCTGAAATACACTATATTAGATCATTTTCTTCTAAACATGCAGTATCATTGTTTACCACAGAATAATTTTTTTTGCCTTCTTCATCTTGGTCTCTTCTTGTTACAGGATTTCCTGAGATGTTTGATGACATCGTTTTTTATCTGTATTGGAAAAAATGAGTTTGTAAAAAGCTGATGGAATCTGTATGTGGGTAGGAATTGTTGTACTGACAGATTTGGTTTCATATTAGTCAGAAAGTCAGTAATTATTGTCAGGAAATCCTAAATGTCAGAGTGTGAAAACTTTTCACTGGATATTCTTTACTTGTGGTCGGAGTAGTTACGGAAGGTGGTTTATATGATCAGGATTTCATTCCTTCCTGTTCTCAACTCTTTTTCACCATGTTCCCCATTTTAACTAGAGTCTGCAAGTTTTGATCTTCTCCGAGAGCCAAAAGGCAGAACATACAGGCTGTAATCCCTTCCACTTTGTTCATTATATTCTCATACTTTATTAAATATGTCAGTCTATATGTCTATGTCTATAAATACATCTATGTCTGCATTTATATTTATATTCATAGATATACATATCAGCTCACCCATCTATGCGTAAATGAACATTAAGAGTCTGAGAATTAAGTGAATTTGGAATAAAATGACATAGCCTAATTAAATGCTAATTTGAATGTACAAACTTGTAAAAGTAATGAGTAGAAAGGAAATCAAACTAGTTGCCAGGATAAAAAAAAAAAGTAAAAGAGGGGTGCCTGGGTGGCTCAGTCGGTTAAGCTTCTGGCTTCAGCTCAGGTCAGATCTCACCTTCATGGGTTCGAGCCCCGCGTCGGGCTCTGTGCTGACAGCTAGCCTGGAGCCTGGAGCCTGCTTCTGGTTCTGTGTCTCCTTCTCTGTCTGCCCCTCCCCCTCTCATGCTCTGTCTCTCTCTGTATCAAAAATAAATAAATCATTTTTTTTAAAAAGTAAAAGAATGTTAGTTTTATACCAGGATTTACTGGATATGAAAACTCTCAGCATAGATATTCCAGTCAAGCTTTCTCCATGAGTTACTGAGGAGGCACAAAGGCATACCAGAAAAGGTTTATAATTGTGAGTCACAGAAGTAAAGAAAAGAGCCATCTCCACTACTTGAGGAGAGAAATTCAGAATATTCAGTGCTTCATCGAAAGCTATATTGCTTTCTGAGGTGTGTGAAGTGTTTGTAAGTTGAAAAGAAAACATCTAAATGTAGGAGAGAAATCTGGTGGGAGACATAGTGAACTTCTCAGAGATCATTTCAGGTCAGAATTGGGCTTTGCTGGCCATGGTTTTATAATTACTGCCTGCCCCCAACACTGCTAGGACAGTCATACTCTTCAACTTCATGGGTTTGTTTTTGTTTTTGTTTTTGTTTTGAGACAGACAGAGCATAAGCAGGGGAGGGGCAGAGAGAGGGGGAGACACAGAATCTGAAGCAGGCTCCAGGCTCTGAGTTGTCTGCACAAAGCCGGATGCAGGGCTCAAACCCACGAACCATGAGATCATGACTTGAGCCGAAGTTGGACGCTTAACCCACTGAGCCACCCAGGCGCCCCTCTTCAACTTCATGACAGCAGACTGGCACACTCCACTGGAGCCATCAGTGAATGAAGTGAGGATGCCACTTAGGTATCTGATAAAGCAAAGATCTGATGTTAAGGCAAATTTTCCCTCTGCCATTGTGGTATTTTAAAGCCAGCCTTCCCCAGAAGGGGCAACAACCATTTATCTGGAAAATGTTAATAGCTGGAAACCGTAGAGGTCTAAGGTGTTACCAACTCCAGCTCTCGACCTGCTCTTTGGGCAGTGACCAAGGTCCCACCTCAATCTGTTTCTCCTTTTCTCTATCATCATTCTGTCCTTGAATTCAATTCATTTGTGTCCATCAGCTTTTCAAAATAGCAGTCATTAATTTATATAATTAATTTCCACTGAGTAGGTAGCAGCTCAAGTGTTATTTCTGTCAGCATATTTGATGCTTTATCCAGGGTTTTCCAGAATTACAGATCTTTAAAAAAAGGAGGTATTGCTAGTGATAAGGAGAAAGACATTGTTACAAACTGGCAGTAAAGATATTATACCTTCACTGAAAATATTTCCTAAGGACCTGGGAGTTGGTTCAGGAGGATTTCTCAGCTGCCACTTGAAAAGCATATCATATAGTAATGGATACATATAAGGCTGACTAAAGTAGCTACAAGTTGAACATTGCAGATGCATGTCTTACTTTGTTGTGACACCTGCCCTCCTTCTATTAGGTTTAAAATAATAGCCAAAGCAATAAGATCAAAAAGAGACAACAGAACCAACAACCACCCATATAATTACTAGCCCTTGATAAAAAAAAAACATTAATACTGGGGCACCTTGGTGGCTCAGTCAGTTGAGTGTCTGATTTTGACTCAGGTTATGAACCCTACGTAGGGCTTTGCACTGACATTGTGGAGCCTGCTTCAGATTCTCTGTTGCCCCATCTCTCTGTCCCTCCCCCATTTATGCTCTCTTTGTCTTTCTCTCACCCCCTTCTCAAAAATAAACATTAAAAAAAGCGTTAATACTAAGAGTCATACTTCAGATGACATTGTGGACCACTTGTGTGTACTTTGTGACACATACTCAAGAGATAGTGAATTATAATGAATATGTTAACTTTGAAATTCAACCTGCTGATTTCAACTACTGATACTAGGAGCCTAGGTCAAAATCAATTTGGAAATTGATATCAATTCCAAGTAGTTGGAAGTAGTGTGTTTATGGGGACTGCAGGGCTGCCCACATATCCAGCCTAGGCATTAAGAAAACTGGAGTACGAGGTCCAGATGAAGTGGCAGGGGCTGCAAGATCGGTCTGTCATAACTACAGAGCCAGCAGCTCAGTGACATGGTGGGCGAGCTGCGGTGGCCACCGCACCGCTCACCAACCTTCAGAGCATAATGACTTCCGGTTTACTTCAATGTCTACATTCTGTACCTTGCACAGAAACTTCTTACGGCTAACCCTAACCAGGAATCATGCAGAGAAGGAAATTCTGGAGAAATGTAGTTGCAGGTTAGTAAAGCTGAAACACTAGAAAACCACTGCAATTGGTAATAATGAAAGTTTGCAAAATTGTCCAAGACGTGTATTCTCCACTACTTATGCAGTTGCTATCCTGAGCAGTAGCTGAGTAATTAAAATCTCACCATCGGAGTTATCATTATTAGAACGCAGTTGGTGCTCTCAGATGTGAAGTCAAGCATGACATTTTATGGCATAACATCCTGAGAATTCCTACACCTTATAAGCAGCTAGTGATTCTTTCGACCGCACAGCAATAAAAATATACATTTTATAGCTATCAAATGAATAATACACCTATACCTATAAAAGTTAATCAGTCACTCCTTCCCTCAGTTCTTTTTTACTTCATTTGTGCATGCACATGTGCGTGTGTGTACATGCACATGAACACATGGGCACACACAACACTATGCCTAAGGTAATACCATAAATCACCCTAACATTAAAGAGAAAACTTGTTCTGGGTGAGTATAGTTAAGAAAAGGGACTGTGGATACAGACAGAGGTAACGCATGTGTAAATAAAATGAAAGGGATTTGGTTTTGATCTAACGGTTTCATCGATTTTTCCTAAGCAGGATTGTTAATTACCTGCACAAGAGCTTAAAATAATATGCGCAGGAAGTTTCAGGAGTTATCTTCTTAAATGAATATGTTATTTGTATTCTATATGGAAATGAGCTTGTGTGTTTTGACTTTATGCATGAGGCCTGGACCCCCTGGGGGTCCTGTGGGGGGGGGGGGGCAGACACAGCTGATTTCTTCATCTGCAAGGCAGAAGCCTGACAGCCACAGATGTGAGCTGCTCCAGCTTTAGGTGTGAAAGCTGCTTTGTGAAGCCAGAATTCAGGCAATTAAGCAAGTTCCCCTCCTGGTAAGCTGGTAGTTAGCCAGGCCACTGCCAGTGCTGCCGCAATGCCACAGGCAGAGGGCTTGGTGAGAGGGAACACCTGAAGCTTCTTGCTGGGAAAGAACAAAGACTCGAAATCTAAAATGTTAAGGACCTCCTTTATAAAATTGCTTTAGCCATTAGCTCTGGGTTCCACAGATAGAGTCAAATAAACTATAAATAATCCAAGACAGTATCATCAATATTCATGTATAACTCCTCCCGGTTACCAAATACACACATTGTACATTGCATGTGGTTATACATGAATTAGATATTATGTAGTATCTAATTTAATTTTTACAGCAACCCTGTAATGTCTATATTAATATTGTTATTTAGAGATCAGGAAACTTTTCAGAGCAGTTCAGTGCCTTATTGCAGGCTATATGGACAGTAAGAGGCCAAGTCAGGACTGACACAGATTTCCCTACTATCATTCCCAGTATCTATTTTAAATCCTTTCTAAGCAGACAGGATGCACAGAAGTTAGTTAAATAAATTACCAATTTTACAGGTCTCTTCACCATAGCCACCTTATATTATGCCATAGTTTTAATGCATCACTTATACAACTAGTTTTACCTTCTCTTCATCCCTTAGTTTAAGTATTATTAATATTTGTGAATTGGCTCAGAGCAATATACTAATTTTTTAAAGAAAATTGTGAATAGTCACTAGAATACAAACAGGAATTTGTTGTAGATAAGGAAAATAAAATCTTACACAGCCACATAATCAGGAGTTTTGCTAGGTGCTTATACATGTTGTGATAGGTAGCATATTATTCCCTTACAAAAGAGAAAACCAAAGTCAAACTTAAGGAAGTTTTTTTTTCCCCCCCAAGGTCAAGGATAAAGAAATGGTCCAGCTAGATTTGAACACTGGCCTACCTGATTCTCAAGAAAGGAGAAAGTTAAAAAAAAAATATGTTGAGGCACCTGAGTGGCTCAGTCAGTTGAGCATCTGATGCTAGGTTTTGGGTCAGGTCATGATCTCAGGATTCGTGGGTTCAAGCCCTGTGTCCCATTCTGTGCTTATTTGGAATTCTCTGTCTCCCTCTCTCTCTGTCCCTTTCCCTGCTGGAGCTCTTTCTCTCTGAAAGTAAATAATTAAGCATTTGAAAAAATATGTTGGGCCCAGTTCTGGGTTCTCTATTCTATTCCATTGGTCTATGTGTCTATTTTTGTGCCAATACCATACTGTCTTGATGATGACAGCTTTGTAGTAGAGGTTAAAGTCTGGGATTGTGATGCCTCCCGTTTGGTTTTCCTCTTCAATATAACTTTGGCTCTTTGGGGTCTTTTGTGGTTCCATATGAATTTGAGGATAGTTTGTTCTAGCTTTGAGAAGAATGTTGGTGCAATTTTGATGGGCATTGCATTGAATGTGTAGATTGCTTTGGGTAGTAATGACATTTTCACAATGTTTATTCTTAGGAAAGTGGATGGACCTTGAGGGTGTCATGCTAAGCGAAATAAGTCAGGTAGAGAAGGACAGAAACCATATATTTGCACTCATAGGTCTAACAGGAAAACAGAAGAAACCTAATGGAGGACCAGGGGGAGGGGAAAAGAGAAAGAGAGTTGCGGGGAGAGAGGGATGCAAAACTTAAGAGACTATTGAATGCTAAAAATGAACTGAGGGTTGAAGGGGAAGGGGGAGGGGGAAAAAGAGGTGGTGGTGATGGAGGAGGGCACTTGTGGGGAAGAGCACTGGGTGTTGTATGGAAACCAATTTGACAATAAACTATTTTTAAAAAAAGAAAATAAAATAAAAAATAAAAAAATATGTTGGGTTTCCTTCCTATGTCATGCACCTCAATCAGTATTTCTCAGGCATTGTGTTCTGTTTTTTTTTACAACCCTACAATTTAGTAACCAGTTATCACATTTTATAAAAGAGGGAAAAAGAATGCAAATTAACATAAAGTGCCTAAAACCTCAAGGCCCCTAAATTGGCAGAGAAGGGAATCAAATGTTTGACTTCTATGCTTGCTCCTTCCACTGATACATCCCCCATCTCTGGGTATATACATGGAAATGTAAACAACACCCAGGAAATAAATGGCTTTGTTAAGATAGTAGAGTAAACACAATTCATAGCACAGTTAAAAGTTGCTGAGCCTTCCAATACCTGTTACAAAAATAAGATACAGTTTGATGAGTTCTTGGCCCATTAAGCTTCAAAGAATACTACACTTTGAGAGTTTTCACCTATTTTTTCAATATTCTCTTAAGCACGAACTTACACCAATTACTCATCGTAAGAAAATACTTTGCAGTAAACAGGAAATGTAGTTAGATACAGTATATTAGGAGTTGAATGCTGGGTTACTGTAAATAGGAGGGACAAAAACACCTTAAGGAGAACCAAATTAAATATATATTTTATTATCAACAAAAGTTTATGGAACAATAATAGGTTTGCTTAAAAATGCTATCCATTGAAAAGAAGTCTACCTTGACTAAGATCAATTATTCCCAGCTGGGGTTATGTCAGCTGACGTTCAAGCCTTTACCACTTCAATTGTTCCATAGGATTAAAAGTTGACAAAATAATGTTAATTTAATACACTAATACTATTATTGATGATAAAATTTAATCAGGAAAAAAAACTATTCAATCCCACCCTTTCAGAACTATTTGGTTTTAATTTTAATGGTCTCTCAAAATGAATTATGTATGTATAGATGCTCTCTTCTCTCAGAGGTAGAACTCCATTCCCTGCACAGACAACCTTTCCCCACCAGTCCACCATCACCATCGCCAGACTTGGTGATGTTCTTACTCCAATGAACAGAGTAGGGAAAGAAAAAAAAGAAAAGAAAAGAAAAAAAATTTACCCATTCAGTGGAAAAATCCATGAAAAACTACCCTAAGCAGTTGATGAAACAACTATATGAATCAGTGACACCATGTGACTATCATGTGTCCCTAAAATGATGTGGAGAGAAGGATACTTCATCTCTATCATATACTTCCAAAAATCCATAGCCCTAGTTTAATCATCAGGGTAAGTTCAGACTGCAGGGAATTGCAGGAGATATCTAGTCACTACTCCTCTATATTGTCAAAGTCATTAACAAGAAGAGAAACTGAGACCAGAAGAGACCAAGAAGAGATGACAACTAAATACTATGAAGTATCCTGGATTGGATCCTGGAACAGAGAGAGAGATCATTGTGAAAAAACTGATGAAATTAAAATAAGGTCTTGAGTTTAGTTAATAGTAATGTGCCAATGTCATATTCCCAGTCTTGAGAAACATAGCATGGCTATGCAGATCATGGATATAGTTGAACGCCATGTTTAATCCTCTCCAATTACATCTGTCCTTCAGTAAATGCTAAAATTAAGTTTAAAAAAATGTCCATGCATACTTTATGCCTTTACTGAAAATGCAAATATATTTTTTCAGGAGTGGAATTTAGTGATTCATCACTTACATATAATGCCCAGTGCTCATCCCAAGTGTCCTCCTTAATGTCCATCGCCCATTTAGCCATGCTCCCACACAACTCCCCTCCAACAACCCTCAGTTTATTCTCTCTATGCTTTTTTAACATCATATCTAAGGTAAAACATTTCTACAAATTTATTTTGGAAAGGGTATAGTATTAAAAATTCATACACACACACCACACACACATACATATATAGAGAGAGATTCAGAGAGAGAGAACTTTAGTCCATTTATATCACTATCTGCAGCATTTCAGTATAACAATATATTTTATTCTTCCCTTTACCTATTAATGGGGCATTTCAGGTGTCTCTGATTTTCCACTATTTATAAATAATAATGCCTATGTCAACTTCTGTACACGTTTCTTAAGGGATAAGAGTTTCTCAGAACAGAGGTGAGCAAACTTTTTCTTAAAGGGCCAGATGGTAGGTTTTAGGTTTTCCTGGGCAAGAGGCAATATCAAGAATATTATGTAGGTCCTTAAATATGACTTAAAATATTACCATTTAAAAATATAGAAACCATTCTTAGCTCACAGGCCACAGACAAATAGCAATTGATTAGATTTGGCCTGGAAAATAATGTATCTATTCTGTGATACAATCCTAACCTAGAATATTTAGTGGGTGTAGAGTTTTTCAATCATAAATAAGTAGATATTCAACTGTACACAATATTACTCCAAAAAGGATGAACCAATTTACCATCTCAACAGCATTACAGATAATTTTGTGTTGCTCTGCAGTCTCTCCAGTACTTGATTAAAACATTTTGCCAGTATTATGGTATGAAAAGGTTTCACTCTGGTTTTAATTTGCATTACCATCAATACTATTAAGGTTGACCATATTTTTAGTTTCTTTACCATTTGTGTTTTCTATCTATTGAATTTCCTGGTTATAGCTTTTGTATATCTTCCTAAGGGAATGTTTCTCTTCTTCTTGTTCATAGGGAGTTCTTTATGTATTCCATACACTAATTATCTTTTTTTATGACAATATGAGCACCAAATATCTTCTTCCTATCTCCATTTTTTATATTTTATGGTAATATGTATACACAAAAGTTTTCAATTTTTATGTAACTCAGTTAAGTAATCTTTCTTATGTCAATATCATAATATTCATTTTATTTTCTTCTAAATTTTTAAATATTTGCTTTTCACATTTAGATATTCCATCTACTCTGGTTTCTTTTATGTATTTAAATACAATCTAATTTTATATAATTATTTTATAACTATAACCACTTTTTCTAGCACCATTTATTGAAGAATTACATATTTTAGTGAGTTCCCAAATTCTCCTCCTGCAGTGTTGTGGGTTAAATTGTGTCCTCCCAAACATATATTCAAGTCCTAACCTCTTCAATATGAATGAAGCAATTCTTGCTTAATTCCTGATTTTAGGAGGAAAGTGATCAGTTCCTCATCACTAAATATGAAGTTAACTGTAGTTATTCTTACAGACTTTTTTTTTTATCACACTGAGGAAGTTTTCAGCTATTTCTAACTTGCTGAAGGCCTTTATCACAAATGGTATGGATTTTGTTAAAAACATTTTTTGTGTCTATTAATATAATCATAGATTTTTTTTCTTTAGTCCATTGATGTAGTAGATTCTATTGATTTATTCTCTAATGTTGAACCAACCTTGATTTCTGAAATAACTCTTGGTTGTGGTATATAATTTTTATATACACTTTTGGATTTGCTTGGCTAATATTTTGTTGACAAATTTGTCTATGATTTGATGAGTTATCAATCTCTAGTTTTCCTTCCTTGTAATATCATCATCTGGTTTGGTATTAGGGTAATAATGCTGGACTCCTAGAATGAGTTAGGAAGTATTACTTTGGCTTCTAATTTCTGGAAGAAATTGTAAAGATCTGGTACATTTTTTATCTTAAATGCTTGATAGAATTTACAGCATTACCATTTCTATTTGGTAATTTTAGAGGGGAAAGTAACTCAGTTATAATTCTGTAATAAATATAGAGCTACTCAAATTATTTGATTAAATGCCTTTAATTCTAAAAGGTATCACTTTTTAATGCCCACAGGCTAAGTACTGATAACTTCCTTTCATTTCTGTTATTAATTTGTGACTCCTTTTATTTTTCCTTGCTGAGCCTGGTTAGAGGTTTGTCAATTTTTATATTTTAAGAGAGAGAGAACAGGGAGGGGCACAGAGACAGGGAGAGAGAATCCCAAGTAGGTTCTGCACTGCCAGCACACAGCCCAATGTGAGGCTCGAATTCACACTTTGAGATCATGATCTGAGCTGAAATCAAGAGTCAGTCAGGAATCAACTGAGCTACCTAGGTGCCCCAGGTTTGTCGATTTTATTGATCTCTGCAAAGACCCATCCTATAGTTTTGCTGATTTTCTCTTGTTTTCTTCTTTCCAATTTCACAGTTTTCTATTCTAATTTTCTTTATTCCTTTTTTGTCTGCCTACTTTTGGCTCAAATTTATCTTCTTTCTTTAGTTTCTTAAGTTGAAGTTTAAGTTGCTGATCTTAGATCTTTCTAGTTTTCTAATATTTACATTAAGAGCTATAACTTTCCCTCAAAGCATTATTTGCTGCATTCCACAAATTTTGGTAAGTTGGGCTTTCATTTTCACTTAGTACAAAATATTTTTAAATTTACCTGAGATTTCTTTGACACACATGTGATTTAGAAGTATGTTGTTTATTTTCCAAATGTTTGGGATTTTCAGGCCATTTTTCCGTTATGGATCCTTTTAAATTTATTTGCGGTATGAAAACATGATTACATGATTTCTATACTTTTAAATTTGTTATGGTATGTTCTGTGCCCAGAATTCAGCCTATCTTGGTGAATGTTGCATGTGGGTTTAAGAAGAATGTGTCTTTGCTGTTTTGGATGGAGTCTACCATAAATATTACCTGGATAAATTTGATTAACAGCTTTGTTCAAGCCAACTATATCCTTATTGATTTTCTGCCTGTTTGATCTATCATTTACTGATGGTAATGATTGCTAGCCATAATTAAGAGAATGGATTTGCAATTTTTTTCAAACTTATCAATTTTTACTTCATGCATTTAGATGGATAAGAGAAGATACATTTAGCATTGTGTTACCCGACAATGTTACTTACATTGAAGCATGTCTTGTCTTATACTGGTATATTTACTCCAACTTTCTTTTGATTTGTGTTAGTATGGTCTATCTTTTTCCATCTCTATCTCTACTTTTTAGCCTATCAGAGTCTTTATATTTAAACTGTGTTTTTTATAGACAACATACGGTTTGGGCTTGTTCTTATAATGTATGCTAACCATCTCTTTTTTTCAATTTGTATATTATAACACATTTAAAATGATTATCGATTTATCTGGATTAATGTCAACAATATGTTTAGCTGTTTTATAGTCACCGCCAGAGAATCCTTTTCCTGCTTGCTATGGTTTTAATTAAGCAGTTTTTATTATTCCATTTTATCTCCTCTTCTAACATATTAATTGTTACTAGTTTAAAAAATTAGTAGTTTCCCTAGAGCATATAATACATGATTACTAACATATATTTTTATTAATCTAAGTCTATTTTTAAATGATCTTATTCTGCTCTGTATGTAATCCAGCTGTCCTATAGGGGAGTATTCTAATCCCTCCCTCCTATTCCTGTGACACTCATGTCATTCATTTAACATATATCATACTCATCCAGTATATTGTCACTGTTATCACTATAAATAAAGTTATATTTCAGATTAATTAATGATTAGAAAACTAGAACAACTTGTTTTGTTTGTTTTTCTGATGCTCTTTTTTTAATGTAGATATGAGTTTATGATATATATTATTTTTATTTTGCATGAAGAATACCTTCCAACATTTCTGTAGGGGAGGTATGCTGGTGATAGATTCATTTTTTGTCTGTTTGCTTGTTTGTTTGTTTGCGAAAGTCTTTATTACTCCTTCAGTTTTGAATGATAATTTTGTTGGTTGTAGATATGACTGGAGAGAAAAGAAGCCTTTAGAATATACTACAGATTTTAAAACGTTTAACTTTTCTTGGCATTTTTTGAGGGGTATACAGATTTTTATATCAACTTAATGTTTTCCTCAAAGACTATGGAACATGCACATTAAAAAAATATACTCAGAGAAAACACAGAAAAAAATATCAAGGAAGTCAACGAAGACAAAGAATAGTAAAACATAGCCTTGAAATATTCCCTATTGATAGTTCAAACAAGTATTATTAATATAATAAGTTGTGATTCTGAATAATACTTTTTAACTTTTAAACTTTTGATATATCATATACCCATATTCTTCACATATTAATATTCTACTTTGTTTAATTATTCATACTTACTGTCCACATAAACATTATTATTTTTAGAACTATTTCAAAATACATTGCAGATCTCACACCCTTGTATCCCTAGATACTTCATTATGTATTGCCTAAAATCAAGAATAGCATATTATCTCCATAACACTATTATCACTATTAGGATATGAACATGGATGGTATTGTTATATAATCCACAGATTTTAGTCAAATTCCATCAACCCATGACCCTGTTGCATTTTATCTCTTATTCTTTGGTCTTCTTTCTTCTGGAGCAATTCATCCCCTTTTCTGTGTCTTTCATTACCTTGTCAGATTAAAGAGTCCAGCCTACTTCTTATTTTGTGGAATGACTCTTCTTTATTTATGTCTGTCTATTATTGTGTCCCTTCCAGTGCTTTTAATTAACTGGCACAGGGCATTGTTTTATTATACTTTTGCTGATGTTAACATTGATCTCTTGGTTGAAACTGTGTCTACAAAGTTTCTCTAGTGCATATTTTCTCTTTGTAAAATTACCAAACACTTTTTGGGGAAGATACCCTGAAATTTTTAATTCTTCAGCACTTCCTACTACACTACTCTTCCCACCCCTCGCCACCCAAACCCCATCCAAGTTTCAACATGTTTACCTGGTTATGGCTTAATCTTTCTCAAGGCGACAAAAATGACTTCTTCACACCTTTGGCTAAGTTTTACTCACCTGTTAATGATAGCAGTGGCACCTCAGGCTCTAGCTCCAGCATTGCTGATTTTGCAAGACCAAAATAGAGAAGTAGATCACGTTCACAAGAGGTGGATGGGAAGATCCAGAACAATCTACTGGATTTTGTGATATGCTCTTCTCATCCAATCTCTTCAGAGGAATCATGTCTTAATATATATATATAAAAAAAAAAAGTGGAGCAGAGGGACCATGGCCATTTAAGTAGGAAAAAACAAAGACTTGCCTAAAAGTTGAAGGAACTGCAAGTGAGGTTGTGAATTTAGAGGGAACAGCATGCTATGTGATGGGAGATCCACTTCACTATCATGTTTCATCCATGTGATGAGCAGCATCTGGTACTTGACCTCTAATAAGCTTTGACAGGGTCAGGGCTATGGGGTTGAGTACAGAGAATTACCTCCATAAAAGGCATATAATGTGCAGAACTTTGAATTGGGGCAAGGTTGGAGACTTGAGAAAGTTACTAAACACTGGGGTGTTATTTGTGTTTGGACCCCCTTAGTTTGACCCAAATTAGACAGAATCAGACTCTATCAGAGCCAAATTCAATTTTTGTATGGTGTCTGCAGGGGAAGGTGGAGTGCCTAGCCATTGTTCTTATAAGCACTTTTTGTGCTCATGGATATTTTCAGAGAAGCTGGGAAGTAGTGGAAGAACAGTTCTGAGAACATCTGAGCCACCAGCCCTGCCAGACAGCCCTGCCTTAGTTAAGAAAATGTGGAGAATAAGACCATTCTATTCCCTGAAGTTCAGTGACTTGCTCCTGTCTTTATGAGGCCAAAGTCGGACCTCTGAATCTTAGAAAATACAGTCTCACTAGAGATAAGAGCTCATAATACCTTGCTAAGGACATAGCAAGAACTCAATTTGGATGCATATGATCAAAGGGAATGATGTGTTGGAATGCAATGGAAAGTTATAATGAAACTTTCATATACTAAGAAACATACATCATATAGCAGAAGAACATCAAAGAATATGTGTCCTGTATGAAAATTCAAAAATGTTTTTCTTAAGCCACTGTTTGTTCTTATTTTTTAGTAATTATGAATCAAAGACTATTTATCTCTTTTCCTTTTTTCAAATTCAAAATTTAGACCTAAAAAGGCTTATCCATGTGATATACTAATGCATAGGTCTATAATTTTGTGTGCAAAGTTTGCCCCTGTTTTTATTATTCTTCTATTATATATATATATACATATATATATATTTATATACACATGTATAAGTTAAAAATAAGAAAGAAAAGCAAGAAATTTAACAAAAATACACAATTGTTATGTTTGTTATCCTAAAAAATGAGACTAAATGACTATAGTGAGGAGGTGATAAACATAAACCCATAGGATACCTGTTTTAAAAATTGCTTAATGTTCATAACCATGTACATGTGGGTGAGTATAAAATTTCTAGGAGAACATCATACTTGAATTCAGAAAGTATTATATCTTAGATACCATAAATGACCATGAACGTGGTGTGCTCTCTGTTAGATTACTGAATAGGTGTCTGCAATGATGGTATCTGCAAAGTTAAAAAATAATGCTTGAGATGTGAAGAGTGGAAAATGTACGTCTATATTACTAGATCATAAATAGAGGTAGGACCACCTGGGTGGCTCAGTCAGTTAAGCGTCTGACTTCGGCTCAGGTTATGATCTCACAGTCCAGGGGTTTGAGTTCCTCATCAGGCTCTGTGCTGACGGCTCAGAGAATGGAGCCTGCTTTGGATTCCTCTCTCTCTGCCCCTCCCCTACTCACACTCTGTCTTTCTCTCTCTCGAAAATAAATAAATAAATAATAATTTAATAATAATATTAATAAATAATATTAGATGCAGACACCTAAATTAATGATGTTAATAGATATAAAATATTTCATTTTATCTATATCCTGAAATATATATATTTAAATTGACCCAAAGTATTGTTTGTTGGTTTCCCCATTGGAAAAATAGTTAAAATCTTTTATTCATACATTTGGGAACATGTCTTTGATTCTTTGGATTACATATGTTTTTTTTTCTCTTAGTTTTTAAAAACTACTTTTTTTCTTTTTTTTTAATAGTTTATTGTCAAATTGGTTTCCATATAACACATAGTGCTCTTCCCCACAAGTGCCCTCCTCCATCACCACCACCTTTGCCTCCCTCCCCCTTCCCCTTCAATCCTCAGTTCGTTTTCAGTATTCAATAGTCTCTCAAGTTT
>NC_043706.1:121343392-121359145 GCF_006229205.1 Suricata suricatta
ATTTGTTCATTTGAGCCACTCTGACTGGTGTGAGGTGGTATCTCAGTGTGGTTTTGATTTGTGTTTCCCTGATGATGAGTGACGCTGAGCATCGTTTCATGTGCCTGTAGGCCATCTGGATGTCCTCTTTGGAGAAGTGTCTGTTTATGTCTTCTGCTCATTTCTTCACTCGATTATTTGTTTTTTGGGTGTGGAGTTTGGTGAGTTCCTTGTATATTTTAGATACTAGCCCTTTATCCAATATGTCATTTGCAACATCTTTTCCCATTCTTTCAACCAGAAGCCATCTAGAACTGATCAATGAATTCAGTAAAGTCGCAGGGTACAAAATCAATGTACAGAAATCAGTTGCATTCCTATACATCAATAATGAAGCAGCCGAAAGAGAAATCAAGAAACTGATCCCTTTCACGATTGCACGAAAAACCATAAAATACCTAGGAGTAAACCTAACCAAGGATATAAAAGGCCTATATTATGAAAACTATAGAAAACTTATGAAAGAGATGGAAGAAGACAGCAAGAAATGGAAAAACATTCCCTGTTCATGGATTGGAAGAATAAACATTGTGAAAATGTCATTACTACCCAAAGCAATCTACACATTCAATGCAATCCCCATCAAAATTGCACCAGCATTCTTCTCAAAGTTAGAACAAACTATTCTCAAATGTGTATGGAACCACAAAAGACCCTGAATAGCCAAAGTAATATTGAAGAAGAAAACCAAAATGGGAGGCATCACAATCCCAGATTTTAGCCTCTACTACAAAGTTGTCATCATAAAGACAGTATGGTATTGGCACAAAAACAGACACATAGGCCAATGGAATAGAATAGAGAACCCAGAAGTGGGCCCACAAGTGTACAGCCAATTAATTTTTAACAAAGTAGGAAAGAGTATCTGATAAAAAATAGACTGCCTCTTTAGCAGGTGGTGCTGGGAGAACTGGACAGCAACATGTAGAAGAATGAAACTAGACCACTTTCTTACACCATACACAAAAATTAATTCAAAATGGCTGAAGGACCTGAATGTGAACCATCAAAATCCTCGAGAAGAAAGTAGGAAACAACCTTCTTGACCTCAATCGCAGGAATTTCCTACTTGACACATCCCCAAAGGCAAAAGAAATGAAAGCAAAATTGAACTCTTGGGACCTCAGCAAGATAAAAAGCTTCTGCACTGCAAAGGAAACAATCAAGAAAACTAATACATATTTTTTATACTCTACATAAATTCATTGTGGAATACAATAAAGGCTTTAAAAAGAAATATTAACATTTATTTATAGACTTTGCAGCAGTATACATTATTATAATGGATTTACAGTTTCATGTAATATCACAATTAACTTAAATATTTAAGATGGCAATATATTACTCTTGAACAATGTATTATGTTAAGTTTATGTGAATAAAGTCATGTTGAATCGGACAGGACCAAAATTCTTGTTCAAAGGCCACATATTTTCCCTCACTAAATAGACTGCTTTTGGTTCATGTTAGTGAGATGGGGATGGAGCCAACATTAAGGGATTAACATCTGGTTCCTAATACATTTGTAAGGTTTTATTTTTAAATAATATAAATGATTTAAATTTTTTATTTATTACTCACTCGTGTCTATATATCCTGTAAAAAACTTTGCAGTCACTATTACAGACAATGGTCATGACTGTATTTCTTTTTGTTCTCCTTCTCTCTCCTCTTTCTCCTTCCTTCCCTTCTCCACATTCTTTCTTACCTTCCTTCCTTCCTTCCCTTTTAATGTCCATGTGACCTTTGCCAATATTGTTACTAGAGCCTTATTTGCAATGATTCGATAGTTAAGTCTCTTTCCCTTATTCCCTTCTTCTTTGCAGCAGTAACTTCAGGCTGGTGAAAATGAAATGTTACAGTTGACAGTGTTTAATATTATTTGTTCCTATCACTGTTAACACTTCTATTATTATCAAAACGTTTAGATCAGCACTGTCAGTTCCAAAGGACCTGCTGACATACCAAGAGAAACTTTGATAAACAGTTCTGCTGTATTTTTTTTTCTATAGTCTTCACAGTGCTCGTTTGAAAAACATTTCTTATTCCTCAGGATATTTATTTTGAAGAAAAAATAAAAATCTTTTTTGTAAGAGCTCATCAATTTCTTCTTATTTCTCACTTGAAGTTTTAATCCTTTGTTTCTAACCTCACAATTGGTTGCTTGGAGGTGATTAAGATGTCACAAATATAGGATTATTGTAATTCAGGGCAGGGAATAAGCCATAGATTATTTCATAAGGAACAAAGATGTCATTTTCATGTAAATATATCAACCATTTCAAAGTGAGAAAAGGAATGAAAGACATAAATATGAGATCTAATAATACCGATTATAAAAGAAATGGCAAAGGATCAAAATTTCACATGAAACATTAATGGCTCTGAAAATTTATATATACACTTCATATTTTTTTCAAATTCTACAGTTCTTTGAATATACGTCTGTGAGTTTGCAAATTTAAAGCATGTGTATGCCAATCCAATCTTCCTCAATCCAAATGCCTAACTGAATGCTGTAAGTGACTTTAAACAAAGAAGACCAATTTCTTATTTGGTTTATAGGAACCAATGTCATTTCATAATTGTATTTTCCATCTTCCCCTGTATTTAAAGGGATGGCATTTCATAAGACTTCTCATGAAGTTGTATATCCTACATAATTGCATATTTGATGGAAGATTCTATTAGCTGATTTTTTTCTAAGTAATTTAAATCTGAGGAATTATTGAGCAGGTTAATACCTTCTGAGAGCCTTCTTCTTCCTCTTATTGGACATACTGGAAGGTATTTTTCAGGATGAGGCACAGAGTAGATTTTCACTTAAGACTTGTCAAGTTGTAATAGAGAACAGATGCTTTTACGTCTGAAGAAACATGCGGCCTTGACACATTTTGAATGGTCTTAGTTACAGAGAAATTCTCCATCCCTCCCACCCAACCCCCCCCTTCATGCCACACCATTTTAGAGCTTAACTGGTGAGCACACAGCTCCATCTTGGGGCAAGGTCAGAAGGAAACATTGCCTGCGATTCTCTTGGTGTTTTGGCCACATAGCTATCATCTGTGAGCACAGTAAGCCAGTTTTCTGCACCAACAGCACTAAGCTGTTTGTGGAATCAACTTCAGGAGCTAATGACCACAAGTATTTCCAGCTAATGCATTTTAGGGGATTTCTTAGGGTCATTGGTGACATCATCAACACCAATTTCAAAGACACTGTTCAGGAATCTTAGACCTTAGATCTCATGATTATCCAATCATTTCCTGATATTGTCCTTTTTGGGAGATGTTTTTCTCCCCTGGTTTTCTATTTTTGTTGGTTTCTTGTTTTGTTTTGTTTTGTTTTCCTTGCAAGTCTAGTTTGCATCAAATTGTCAGCTATCCCCCAAATGATCTCTGTTTAACTCTTTTCTCTTTTCTTTCTTCCACGCTTGTTTATACAATTATGCCCACACTCATATTTTTAAATACATGTTCTACTTTGATGACCACTGAATCTTCACATAAAGCTCTTTCCATTTTCTTGATTTGTCCAGTATAAACTACTCAGTTTCTACTGAATTCCATTTGAGTATCTTATAGGCTACTCACAGGCAATATGTCCCAAATTCCTTATTTCCTACTAAACCATATCTCCTCCCCACCGCCCCACTTTGGAACGTAAATATCATCCTCCTTTTCCTTTGTGCCCTAGTCCTAATAATCCCAATTAATGGATAAATCCTGCCGATCTTAGTTCCTCCCATACTCCCAACTTGTCCCTCCTCCTCACTGCCATGACCACAGTTGTGTTCTTCGGTTGGGCTACTTAGAACACTGCAACACTTTTCTATTGACCATTTCCCAATATTTAATCCATCCTTTCAACTGCAGAGCTGCTGTTTCAGTTTTTTATTTACTTTTGAGAGACAGAGAGAGACAGCGTGAGCAGGGGAGAGTCAGAGAGAGAGGGAGATACAGGATTGGAAGCAGGCTCCAGGCTCTGAGCTAGCTGTCAGCACAGAGCCTGAAGTGGGGCTCGAACTCATGAACCATGAGATCATGGTCTCAGCCGAAGCCAGCCAGGGGCTCAACTGAGCCACTCAGGGGCCCTGAGAGCTGCTATTTCAAAGAGACAAGTTCCTTATATCATCTTTCTGCTTGACATTCTTAAAATCTTTGCCTCCCATCTCTGTCAGGGACAATCTGATTGAGTAATTAATGTTACAGAGGTAGATAACTTGGCTCCAAATGCTGGCTTCTTCACTTATGAGTTGGCGAATTTAGTCAATTTATTTATCTTCTCTGTGACTCATTTTTCTAATATGTAAAATGGTATTAATGTTGGACTGGGAGAAAAAATGAATTAATTTCTATAAATCCATAGCATGGATGTTGGCACATGGGAAGGACAAGATAAATAATATTCATTGTAACATTATCAGTTA
This sequence comes from Suricata suricatta, assembly GCF_006229205.1. Classification (NCBI taxonomy): domain Eukaryota; kingdom Metazoa; phylum Chordata; class Mammalia; order Carnivora; family Herpestidae; genus Suricata; species Suricata suricatta. The sequence continues at coordinate 121,347,861 of NC_043706.1, forward strand.
ACATCACCATCATTCATGTCATCATTCTAATCAACAGGGAGAAAAGACAATGGCATGACATTCAAGACTCTTCATATCTACCCTTTTAGCCCCTCTAGCCCCACACTCCAATAGTTGCCCACAAATGCCTTTGGAAGTCTTTTTTGTTCTAACAGGATGCCTACTCTCCTTATTAGTCTTCCTGTTATAGCGTCCCCTTATGTGCCTATAAAAACTATAGTTTATCCTCTGGGTTACCATTCAAATTCATCTTTGTAAAACCTTTTCTCATACACATAGGCAGTCAGGGACTTTCTTTTCACTCTCCATACTACCATATGCAGATTTCCAATAGTGAATCATTTGATTCTTATTTATTTCCTCTCTTTCCCAGAAGCCTGTGAAGATGTTGCAGGGTAAGAATTCCATTTTATTCATATCTCCAGTGCTTTGTAGGGTGTCTGGAATACCATAGATACTTAAAAAGGTTTTTAAATCCATGGTATATACTCACTAGTTTCACCTTATGAATTGACGATTTGAAATAAACATATTTTTACTTGCTCATGGAAGCCAGGTGGTCTTTAGAGGGAGTCTTGATTTAATATATATACTTTCTAAAATGCTTTCTTTCTTCTGTTATAGTCATGCTGTACAAATCTCTTCCTTTATAACTCACATTTGTTCCATTGTCAAATGTAGATTCTAGCTCAAATGCCTTGGAAATCTAGCCTTTTTTCCTCCACCCTAACTCATCAGTTCTTGCTTAGCTGCTAGTATTATGTTCCCCAAAAGAAATATGACACAATCCTCCTCTGCTTAAAGATTCTTTAGAACAGGCGAAAATACACACTATCCAGTTCTGAATGCAAAGCACTCTATCTCTGGAAACTTTCTTCAGTCTTATTTTCTATCATTACCCTAAGCTACACTGAACTCTTTGTACCTCACATCACTGGATAGAAATAGGGAAAGTCTGTTACTCATCTGCATCTTTATATACACTATTCCGTTTGCCTGACATGTCCAACAACAGTTGTCCTCAAATCTCCAGTTCAAGCAGCACTTCCTTCCTTCTCATTCATTCACTCATTTGTTTGTTTGTTTGTATGCCTCTCTATTCCTCCCCCCACCACTATAGCCAGGCCCAGTTCATTCAGTAAACCCCATCCTATCTTTATTTTTTATTCTTGATTCCTCTTTATATACCTTTTCTTTCCCATATTTTCAATCATATTTTTTATTGGATCTTTCCTGACAGCATAAAAACACACCTATCTCATGATGAGTAGATAAAAAAGATATAGCATACATATACAATGGAGTATTACTCAGCAATCAAAAAGGATGAAATCTTGTCATTTGCAACTATGTGGTTGGAATGAGAGGGTATTTGCTAAGTGAAATTTGTCAGTCAGAGAAAGACAAGTACCATATGACTTCACTCATATAAGGAATTTAAGATACAAAACAGACGAACATAAGGGAAGGGACACAAAAGTAATATAAAAACAGGGAGAATGACAAAACAGAAGAGACTCTTGAATATAGAGAATAAACAGAGTTCTGGAGGGGTTATGGGAGGGAGGATGGGGTAAGTGGGTAAGGGACATTAGGAAGACACTTGTCGGGATGAGCACCCAGTGGTAGACATAGAGGATGAATCACTGGAATCAACTCCTGAAGTCATTGTTGCACTATATGCCAACTGACTTGGATGTAAATTTAAAAATACATAAATATTTTTTTTAAAATACTGCTATCTTCCACATCAATAAGCAAACAAACAAAAATTCTAAGCCGAATTCTACCCTACATCTCAAGGCATCACCATCTGTGTCTCTTTTTTAATGTTTGTTTGTGTTTGAGAGAGAGAGAGAGAGAGAGAGAGAGAGAGAGCACACCCAAGTGGGAGAGGGGCAGAGTGAGAGAGAGAGGGATACAGAGAATCCCAAGTAGGCTCCACACTGTCAGCACAGAGCATGATTCAGGGCTTGAACATACAAAACATGAAATCATCACCTGAGACAAAATCAAGAGTCCAGTGCTTAACTGACTGAGCCACCCTGACACCCTCTTTTTACTGCTTTATTTCTTAATGTTGGTCTATCCTCAAATTTTCCCATTCCTTCAACCTCCCTATGGTCAAGGAACCTGTGAAAAAAGCTACCCATCTTTTCATTAAAGCAGTTTTAATCAAGACTGCCAAAATATCTTTATTGCCAATACAATGGTTACTTGATCTTTAAAAAAAAATCACTGAATTTAGTAGTATTGTTTTGCCTTTCCTTGAACCATCCTCTGTTCTTCTTGACTTCAGGGATTCAAACTTCTTTTGGCTCTCTAACTATATTTTCTTATTTTCTTTTATGAAATCTTAGTCTTACCTTCTCTCATGTTACGTATTTGTTCCATTTTAACTCACCTAGGTAAAAAAGCTATTTGTTGTGATTTGTAACAAATTTCAAAATCTTATCTCCTGCAATAATTTTTAAATTATCAATTGAGTATCTACTTGCAAAGGCCAAAGTACTTAAAGTTTAATATGACTGGAACAGAACTAAGTATTTTTTCACCTCAGTTTGTGCCTTTTCTTCCACTTTATAGATTGGTGATTGATTTCATTATTCATTCTTCCTCTTAAGAGACCATTGGGAATTTAGCTTGTATTTCTATCATTCTCAATTCCCGTATCCTGAAAATTCTGTTTGTGTGATATTGGCCATTTCTTCCCATCTCTTCTTTCTTTTAACCTGAGTGACTCTCATATTTCCTTACTGCTAGATATCAACAGTTCTTTAAACTCATTTCCTTGTCTCCAATCTTTGTTTCACTTCACTCATTCCATAGTCAAGGGACAAATCTCCTTCAAAAATCACTTCACACATCTCCTGCCAAAAATTCTTCTGCATCACAGTCTTGCTTTTATCCTTCAAAATCACCTTTTTCTAACAGTAGTGTTTGTCTCCCTTCTGGGCTGTCCACCTATCTACACCTTCTCTATGCCAAGTGCTTCTTTTGTGGTGCTCTCACCTATGCCCTGCCCCACTCCATCACATAATTCTACTTTCCTTCATTTGGCCTTCAGTAACAAGCTCCATGTGGTAACTGAATGGCTTCCAACAGCTTCTAGTCTACAGTGTAATAGATTTGAGCCAAGTTTCTTCTTGGTGGCATCTGTGAAAATGTTGAGGGTCACTCAGTGTGAATTAATTTTGTTCCTGTGCCCACCCCTTGAGTCAACTGGCATACTGGGCTGCTGGAATTACAAGTCTGGATAATCTACTCACTGTCAAAGAGGCACTGTGGCAAGGAGAATCCATGTAGGGCCTGGTTTGGCCTAAGACACTGTATTTGACTGTTGAGTTGAGGGTGGAGTACTACTTGGACCATGGATTGATAGGGCAGAAGAGGTGGTCTTCAAGAGATGTCAGGCGGAAGCATAAATCTCCACACTTACTCCTATCCTTGAATGGTCAGAAACAAATAACATTATGTTTGTGATGCCTTTCCTAGCCTCTGACTTCTGGTTTGGGTTAGATAGTCCAAGTCTATGTCTCTACAGCAATCTGTGCTCAAATATATAACATGTTGTTATTAGTTATAGGCCATAAATTCCTAATGGAAGAGACCTGTTTACAGTCACTTTTGTATGCCCAGCACATGGTCTACTGCCTGTCATAAATTTGACACTCGATAAATGCTTGTATTATGTAAAGAATTAAATAATAAATGAATACCATATTCTAGATTTTGGGTTAAACTTCAAAGTAGAAACCTTCTCTGGTTGTTTTAGAGTTAGTTGTTCCTCCCCTTTTAATAGGATTTATCTATCTGCATTTGTGTTCCTGGAAAGTATCTTATTAATCTTATTAATCTTTGAGCAAATATACTCTGCTCAATTGTGTTTGGTGAACAAATGAATGAATATGTGAGTGAGTGAATAAATGAATGATGAAAGGAGTGTAATTTACTTCCTCAGCTTTCCTGTGCTTCATTAAACCCTATGGATTCAGACAGAGAAGATTAAGCAAGATTTCCATCATTGTGCAAGTGAGAAATTAGAAGCCCTGGGAAAGGCAAATTACATTTGCCATGGAACTTTCTTTGTGACCTTAAGAATAATAGAATAGAATTTAGGTCTCTGACGCTATGTGCACAGCTCATTTTGCCAACTTGCATTGTCTGAATGCATATTCAAGCATCTCAGTGTTCACTCACACACTGGAACATTTGGGCTGTTTTATGTAAGAGAATCAAGATACATACTTGATTTCTTTAAAGGCTATACCAGTTGGAGTCTAATAAAATTTCCTTTCCCTCCCTTTTATTTACCTTCACTTTAATGGTAGAAGAGAATGTTATTTACTAGACTCCAGATAGGACACACTTAATTTCTAATTAATTGGACTTAAGTTATATAAAAAACTATTTTCTATAAGTACTACTTTATTAAAAAGAGACACAGCCATATGCAAACTTTTTTCTTTTCTTTTTCTATGTAGAAATATAAAGCATACAGACAAATACACAAACATTTGTTTTCATTTAAATATCAACTCCCAAATCCTTCCTTTCCTCAAATTTTCACATAGTGAGAAATCATGACTGTTTCTGGTGCTGGTACACTTGCTGCCAGCTAGCATTTCTAATATTCCCAAACTTGAAGATCAGGAAGCAAACACATAGGCTTGAACAGAGTAGATAGTCAATAAAGAATTGCTGAACTTGGGGAACCTGGGTGGCTCAGTCAGTTGAGTGTCTCATTTCAGCTCAGGTATGATCTCATGGTTTGTGAGTTTGAGCCCCACATGGGGCTCTGTGCTGACAGCTCAGAGTGTGGAATCTGTTTTAGATTCTGTGTCTTCCCTCCCCTACTTGTGCAGAAGCTCGCTCTCTCTCTTTCTCTCCCTCTCAAAAATAAATAAACATTAATAAAAAGATTCACTGGACTCAACTGAATATAAAATGTTAAAATCTCTCCCAGTCCTTGCTTTTTGTTCTTTTCTTTTTAAACTCACTTTTAACCTCTTGTTTTTTTCCTTCACTTTTTAATCTCTTCTACTAGTTACTACTTTGTGGCCATGGGCAAGAACTTCCTTAATTAATTTTCATCTGTTAAATGGGGAAAATAATTCATTCCACACATATGGAGTATATTTGCCATACAACATAGTGTGTTGAGTATTAAGGAATAGCATTTAATGAGACAGATATGAATATATATATATTGTTCAATTAATAGATCAATCAAAATATAGAGATATATTGTCCATCCCCTAAGAAATTTATAGCCCACTGAGAAAGACTATGCTATTCTATACATTGAATAAATATACAAAGAAGTGTGAAGTTTTGATGGAAATATTTAAAACGATGAACAATCTGGTCTCATCTCTAAGATATTGGTGAAGATTGTTACTTTTTTATATTTTTGAACAAGGGCTTCAAATATAGCATTGTTATGTTTTCTATAAAAGCTGAAAATATGGACACTAGTTTTCTAAATATGTCTGAATTTGACCAATAAGAACCATTTTGTTTTAGTTTTATTTGAACATCTGAATATCTTCTTCAATATGCATGTGCTCCAGCAATTTATATTTAGACTTTTATTTAGAAACTTACAATACTCATATAAAGCAAATAGTTAAATGATACTTCGCAATCAGTAGTTTACATTGCATAATTTCTGCTAATTTACAATTCAATTTCCTAGGAAAATATGATTTTAATGATGTGGAGTGTACAAAGAAACATCTGTTGCCTCCCATCCTTTTTTCTGGAGAAGCCCTACATTTTAAATCTGTATATTTTAGATATATCTCACATCTCAGAGGCCTTTTGAGATAACCTTCACCACATTGTTGGTATTTTTCTAGTACTTTCTAGAATATTAGGATTGCCAATTCTTGTGATGTTTTTTAGTCTCAAAAGTTAACTTTTTATGAATTTGTAATTTGTGGTCTCTAATAATATTTATTTTGAAATAATTACATATTTAATAAAAGTTATAAAATATAGTTACAGAGAGGTTGTCTATACTTCCTGTTCAGTCTCCATCAATGATTGTGCCTTATATTACTAGACTACAATATCAAACCAGGTAATTCATATCAGATTAAAGGATATATATATACTCATATATTGTGTCATGTCATCAAATGTTCATGTTTATGCAATCACCACCCCAATCAAAATACAGAATTATTCCACTAACACAAAGATCTTTGTCTTGCTCCCCCTATACTATCAGAGCGTCCAAACTCTCCTCCTTTACCCCCAAACTCTAGCAACTGTTAATCTGTTTTCTATTCTATAATTTTATTTCAATAAGGTTATATAAACAAAATCATACATTCTCTGACCTTCTGAGATTGGCTTTCTTTACTCAGCATAATACAAATCATTGTATGCATCAAAAAAGTGTTCCTTCTTAGTGCTGACCAGTATTCCATGGTTTATTTACTACAGTTTGCTTAATCGTTTACCGGTTGAGGGACATTTTAGTTGTTTCTAGTTCAGGGCTATTAAAAATGAAACTGCAATGAACAACCATGCACAGGTGTTTGTGTGGCCATAAATTTTGATTTTACTGGGATAAATGCAAAGACATTTCTTTTTTGCTAATATAAGCATTTAGTGCTATAAATTACTCCCTCTGCCTATGTTAGCTTTGTTCAACACACTTTGATATGCTTTATTGTCATTTTCATTCAACTCAGTGTATTTTCTTAACTTCTTTTGACTCATGGCTTGTTTAGAGGTGAATTGTTCAGTAACACGTGTTTGGGGATTTTCTTTCCTCTTTCTGTTATTGATTTCTGGTTTGATTTCACTGTGATCATGGAATATACTCTGAATAATTCATTTATTTTGAATGTATTCAATTTTCCTTTTGGCCCAGGATATTGTTTATCTTAGTATATATTCTGAACATTCTTAGCAAAATGTTTTCTATTATTGTTTGGTGGAGTATGATATTATCATACCCAAAAATGCCAATTGAATCTTGTTAATTTATGGTGCCTTTCTGTTCTTCTTTATCTTGCTGATATTTTTTTGGTATCATTTTCTATCAGTTGTTGAGAGAAAGATGTTAAGATTCCAATTGTAATTGCTGATTTTTTTCCCTTTCAAATCTATCAGTCTTTATTTCCCTTATATTTTACTTTTATTTATGTTATGATACACACACCTTTATGATTTTTATGTTTTCTTGCAGAACTCAATGTCTCTCTATGTTTTTGGTAACTATTTGCTTTGAAGTCAACTTTGTATGATATTAATATAGCCACACTTGTTTTACTTTGATTAGTGTTAGCATGTCTACTTTTTTCTTTCCTTTTACTTTCAATCTATTCATATCATTATATTGTGACTAAGTTCCTTTTGACAGCTTACAGTTTGGCCATTTTATTTTTGAATCTGCTAATCATTGTCTCTTAAAGGTGTATTTAGGTCATTTAAATTAATTCAATTTTTTTTTATATTAGGGCTCAAGTCTTCGTTTTATATTTTGTGTTTTGTTTATTCTCTATATATCTCTTTCTTTGTGATGTTTTTGCCTTTCTTTGATTTAGCTGAGGCTTCCTTGAAAGCATAAAGAGTATCATTTTATCTTAGTGTGTTTTTGAGTTTTAGCTCTTCAAAAAATTTTTTTAGTGGTTGCTCTTGGTACTGTGTTATATATACGCCAAATTTATCACAATGCACTGAGGCTGACATTTACCCACTTCAGAAGATGTGTAGAAAACTTAACTTTAAGCACTGGGTGTTATATGGAAACCAATTTGACAATAAATTATTATTAAAAAAAGAAAACTTAACTTTATGCTGCTTAGCTTTTCCTCTTTTTTAATGTTTGTTTATTTATTTATGTATGTTTATTTTTGAGAAAGAGAGTGAGAGAGCAGGCGAAGGGCAGAGAAAGAGGGAGACACAGAATCTAAAACAGGCTCCAGGCTCTGCGCTGTTAGCACAGAGCCCGGTGAGGGGCTTGAACCCACAAACTGCAAGGCCATGGCCTGAGCCTAAGTTGGACACTTAATCGAGCCACCCAGGCGCCCCAATGTTTATTTACTTTTACATGTTTATTCATTTCTTAAAGTGATTATTTTTTAAATGTTTATTTTTTTTGAGAGAGAGAGAAAGAGTGAGTGCACACATCCATGCACTTGGGAGAGGGGGAGAGGGACAGAGAGAATTTCAAGGAGTCTCTGTTCTGTCAGCACAGAGCCCAATACGGGGCTCAATCCCATGAATCTGCGAGAAGATGACCTGAGCCGAAATCAAGAGTTGGATGGTAAACTGACTGAGACATCCAGGTACCCCTGTTCTTCCTCTTTATAATATAATTGTCTTACATACTTCCTCTGCATAGGTGAACAACTGCATCAGACAGTGATACATATTTTTATGAGTTATAATTCCCATTATAAATTAAAAACTCTAGAAGAGAATGAAAATATATTGTATTTTCCCGTATTTTTACACAATGCAGTGTTCTTCCTTGATGATGTTCCAAGATTTTTATTTTTCTTATTGCATCCTTTAGTTGTTTCCATTTGGTTTTTCTTTGTTCTATTTGCTGAGAGTTTTTATTTCTTTACTGATATTTTATTTTATTTTTATTTGTTTCAGGTGTGTTGATAAGTTCTTGTTGAAGAATTTGTAATATGGTTGTTTTAAAATTTGATGATTGTTTAAGTCAGAGACTTCAAAATCTCTGAAATCTCATTTTCAATATTTATTGATTGTATTTTCTCATGTAAGTTGAGATTTTCTTATTTCTTGGTATGATGAGCAATTTTCTTTTATATTTAAATCTGGACATTTGGGGTCTTTTATTTTGAGTCTTAATTTTGGATCTTAATTAAATCTTTTATTTTTACTGGCCCCTTCTGTTTTGCCTAGGGAAAAGAGGTGGCGCCACTTTGTTACTGCCAGGTTGGTGTGGGAGTCCAGGCTCCCTACTCAACCTCAACTGACACCTGGTAGGGTATGGGTAGAGACCCTAATTATTTCTGGGGTGGGAGGAGTTTCCACCTTATATTTGGGTCGCTGTGGCTATCATCCTGGCTGAGAGTAGAAGAATCTCATTCCAGCTCCCTATCTGGCCTCTTTGTTTGGGATCCCTTTTAGTGCCAATTGGTAGTAAAATTTTTGACTTTCCATTTGGCTTCTTTGATACCACCCCAGTGTGGAAAAGAAGGGTACCCTATTACTGTAGGGAGGTTATCTTATACTCCTTTGTCACCTTGGGACAGGTGGTGACTCATTACTGGTTAGCAAGGAATCCAGTCCCTGAATTTGTTTCCTATAGCTGCCATAGCAAAGCACCACAGAGTAGGTAACTTAAACAAAAACTTGTTTTCTCACAGTTCTGGAGGCTAGAAGTCTGAAATCAAGGTTTCAGCAGGGTTGTGTCTTCTGAGGTCTCTCTTCTTGACTAGTAGATAGTTGCCTGCCACCATTTTTTACATAGTCTTCCCTCACTATATATCTGCATCTTTATCTCCTCTTCTTATAAGAACAGCAGTTATATTGGATTAACTTCTATCCCAGGATGTCATTTTACTTTAATTACCATTTTAAAAACTCTATGCCCAAATATGAGTATATTTTGAGGTATTGTGGGTTAGGGCTTCCTCATATAAATTTGAGGGGACACAACTCAGTCCCAGGGCCTCCTTTGAGCCCGCCAAGCATGGGTGTTAATATGCCTTATGATAGTCTGGCTAGGGTGCAGATCTGCTCTTTGCATTTAGCCTTTCCTGATGGCATTGGGTCATTGTGGGGGGGGCACTGTTTATTCTGCAGTATTTCATTAAAATCAAATTTTTATGGATAACAGTTTTCTGTCTTGTTAGGCCTCTCCTGGTCCTTTGCTTGAGAGAAGAAACTTTTGTTGGAATGCCTTTTTTGTCTGTACCTGTAGTTTTATTTAGGTCACCCGTTTTTCCAACACCCATTTCGGAACATTTGTAGTTGAAAGAAAACCCATAGAGCTCATTGCTATGTTTTTCTTCAGGTCCCATGGTCCCCAGTCAGTCTTCCATCATCTCTCCACCTCAGAGTTGTCTTGTTTGTTTTAAAAGTAATGTTCAAAGGTTCTGGTTGTATTTAATGAGAATACTAGGAAAAATAATTCTATTCCATCTTTTCAGAAGTGGAATTATAGTAGAGCCATTTAAGATCTTTTTAATGATACTTTTCTACCAAAGCATTACTTTATAACTGAATTACTTGCTTATTGTATATTTTTCTATTGGAAAATAATTACTTTGTTGATTATTTTCTTTATACCATAAAATCTAAGTTTCTATAAGTCATTTTAATTAATTTTAGTATATTATCAGAGTTTCACTGGAGATTATTTATCTTGATAAAAATAAATATAACAAATTATAATGATTTTAAATAATCCAAAATAGAAATAAGGGTATGTTTAAAAATATTTATACTGTGTTTTATCTCATAATTCTCATTATACAAAGTTTTCATGAGTATAAGAAGAAAAGTTTATTAGATAAATAATATTTCAATGTTAGGAGGAAAAGTTAGCATATGGAATATTTTGCTAGGCTCTCCTATGTCAACTGGCTTTTTGCTAAACTTACAATGTTTGACTCAAATCATAATCTGTCAGATCTCATTTTTAAATATTTAGCTTGCTTTTCACAAATAAGTATGCCCTAATTATTTCCTCTGTTCCTTCCTTGGAACGTACATTGCACCAAATATATGGCTTCCTCCAATAATGAATCTGATAACATACCAAACACTCTGTGTGGGATAATTCAAGATGACATCAACACTTGCAGTGACATCAAAAATTTCCCAAAGAACTCACCAAACTTCACATCCACAAAACAAATAATCCAGTGAAGAAATGGGCAGAAGACATGTACAGACATTTCTCCAAAGAGGACATCCAGATGGCCTACAGGCACATGAAACGATGCTCAACATCACTCATCATCAGGGAAACACAAATCAAAACCACACTGAGATACCACCTCACACCAGTCAGAGTGGCTCAAATGAACAAATCAAGAGACTATAGATGCTGGCGAGGGTGTGGAGAGACGGGCACCCTCCTACACTGTTGGTGGGAATGTAAACTGGTACAGCCACTCTGGAAAACAGTGTGGAGGTTCCTCAAAAAACTATCCATATAACCCAGCAATAGCACTGTTAGGGATTTACCCAAGGGATACAGAAATGCTGATGCATAGGAGCGCATGTACCCCAATGTTCATAGCAGCAATGTCAGCAATAGCCAAAACATGGAAAGATCCTAA
>NC_043706.1:121359245-121368884 GCF_006229205.1 Suricata suricatta
GTCCATCACCTGATGAGTGGATCAAGAAGATATGGTATATATACACAATGGAGTACTACATGGCAATGGGAAAGAATGAAATCTGGCCATTTGTAGGAAAGTGGATGGACCTCGAGGGTGTCATGCCAAGCGAAATAAGTCAGGCAGAGAAGGACAGATACCATATGTTTGCACTCATAGGTCTAACAGGAAAACAGGAGAAACCTAATGGAGGATCAGGGGGAGGGGAAGAGGGAAAGAGAGTTGGGGAAAGAGAGAGACGCAAAACTTGAGAGACTATTGAATACTGAAAATGAACTGAGGGTTGAAGGGGAAAGGGGAGGGGGGAAAAGAGGTGGTGGTGATGGTGGAGGGCACTTATGGGGAAGAGCACTGGGTGTTGTATGGAAACCAATTTGACAATAAACTATTTAAAAAAAATTTCCCAACGAAGGAGAAGGAAAGCACCAGTTTTTTCTGGACTAAGAATTTTATGTTAAATAGTTTGTTAAACATTCACACAACTTTAATGTTAACTAAGATGATTATAGAGTTTTTGCTGGATCTATTTCTTTACTTTTTAATACCTAATAATCCTAACCTGATACCAGATTCCGCCTTCAACTTTTTTCATTCTTCCTTATCTCTTCTTCTTTTTTTCCCCTTCTTCCTTACTTCTTCATTTTTTCCCATTCATCTTGCCCTGTGAAGGGGAGGTGATTCTGATGAATCCAGCTTCAGTGTCCTCTCTGGATTATGAGATGCTCTGGGAAGATATTTAGATATTTAGAGAACGATGTTGGGTTATTTATTCTTATAACCCTCTCCCTGTGTTGCTGCAAATTGTTTGTATCTCTGTACTTAATATGACAGCTCTGGTTTATTTTGTTTAGGGGGCTTTCCCATGCAGGTACTTTTGTTGGATTCCAGGAACTGTTTCTTTCCTTTCCCCTTTTAGATAAGGACATCAAGGGTTTCCCGTTGTTACTAGCCCCATTTCTTATTGCCTTCCCTTAAAACTATCCACAAAATAGCCCTTTAATAAGCTGTCCTGAATTACCTAATTTGAGTATGTCATTTTTTTAAATTTTGTTAAATACAGATATATCCATCTTTGAAATTCAGGATTGATCTCTTTAGTACTGATATCCAGTTTCTAAAGTAGTTTTCAATGTGTTCTCTATAGTTAATTTCTTATAAATTCATGTAAAGTACTTGTGTATTTCTCTCAATGCTCTGGAGAACATTTCATTTAAAAAATACTGTTATTATGAATACAATTTCCAAACATGGTTCATACCTCAGACAGATTCCTTGGTTTAATTCAGAGAATAGCATTCACTTTGGAAATCTGGAATCCAACATTTTCATGATAAGGTTAGCCTATTAAAACCATTCTACCATATTAAGCATAACAAAGGTTGATGTCTAAATAAAAACAAAGTATTTAGTGTATTATATTTGTCTTGTAATGCCATTAGATTTCAGTTCCATTTCTAGTAATCAGCCTTGTCTTCTACCAGGAAGAATTTCAAGGACTTTAATAAATTGATCCACCTGTGTAATGAGTCTTTATTGACTTCATTGGTTTGGCATGCTATGCCTTCTCTCTGTTTTAAGTTAATAATATCTTGTGTTTGGTAGTTAGCTGTGTGTAACTTGGCTTACACAGACTTCTTGATAATTATTGTTCCAAAAGTTAATTTGTTTTGCTCTTTCTGTTCTCCAGAAATTCAGAATTAGGCTGCAAATTGTGCTTCTGGGTGTTTTTAAGGCAGATTTTCTGTTTTTGACCAGTCTTGTTTCAGTTTCTTACATAGCCAGCTGCTCAACTGTACTGCTATCATCCATCAACTCTGCATGCTGAAACTCACAAAAGTGAATTGCTTTTAGCACTGCTTCCAAACCGGTAGCTGACTGGCATCCAGTTGTTCTTTGTTGGTGATTTTGTATGCTAATATCCCATAGATAAATGTCAATGAAATTGTTCAAGTCGCATCCTCCTAGTTTTTTGTTCCATTTCTTAAAGCTTAAGACTGGAAAAATTTAAACCTCCAATTTGCTTAATGCAAAGACAAATTCAAACATCGTTGTTGCTAGTGCAGAACAATGCTTTGTAAAGAATCTAGCTTCACACCTTCGGAATACGTGTGAATAATAGAAGTCTTTACTTTTGAGTTTCCTTTATTGTTATCATAGATATCTATATGATATGGACATCACCTGTAGCCTTTCTCCATCCTATAAATAACCCTTTTGACCCTTGAGGAAATTCAGAATATAACTTCTCATTACTTCAGTGTTCTTCTTTTCTGTCATTATTGTCAAACTAGAGAGTGAAAATGATTGACACTCAAGTAAATGAGAGTGGCTAGGGGTATGAAATCCTAAGGTAATGTAATGGTAATGTTAAGCATTTTTGGTATATATATATATTTCAGTCATTATAATTATGGAAGCAGATCCTAGAAGTCATCTGTTCTTCCAAATTAACAGCATCACCCTCACTGCTGGTGATTTGAGCAGCAATTGTAACCTACTTTATAAATAACCAATAAATAAGTGTCTGCAAGGTATTTTGTTTAATGATTCCCACATTCAATATAATTATGAAACTCAACACACACACACACACACACATGACAGAGGGGCTACGATTAGAACTATGCGCCGTCAAAGCACCAGTCCCCCAGAAATCTGTCTTGGTAAGCTTAATGCCAGATTCATAGATAACTCCGAGTGGGCCATGTCAATAAAAGGGTGGAAATCAATTCTGGGTGAGGCTGAACTCCCAACTCTCAGACTATGCCTTTCTCATTTGTACAGTGTCTTGTTAAAACACATAACATTTTAGTAACAACAGCATGCACATCTTCTTTTGATTTAGTGACAGATGTCTGTAATTGTTGCTTTTACATTGACAGACTCATGAAAAGGGAAATTTGGCTGAAATATCTGGAGAAGTGGAAAGACCAGGAATTAATTTATTATAATAGATGAGCAGAGATTGGGAGAGAAAATCTATTTGGTAACCATCAGTGGATGCATGGGGGACAGATTCTCCAATGATTTTGAAGTATAAAAGCAGATGTGACATTATCAATCATATTCCAGTACTTCATTGCATTGGCCTGAGAATCTGTGTGGGCAAATACTGAGTATGCATTGGCTCAATGGGGCAAATGAGTATTTTAATCGCATTCATATAATGATCCCATGGGTCTCTACTTTCCCATAGGCCCATAAGTACTTTGGAGTGTGTCTATCTACTAAACACTGTTTAGTGTGCAGGAAAAAATGTTTCTTTCCTTGTCGAATTTACATTCTAGTGGCTGAGACAGATAAAAACCAACAATGGGATATACATATTCTGTGACTGGTTGAATTCCAGGAAGGAAACTAAACGAGACCAAGGCAGAAAAAATAAGTGAAGACTCTTTTATTGTTGTTGTCGTTGTTAGGTAGGGGAGAGAGGAAAACATTTTCTGAGGAGCTGACATTGAGCAGACACCTGTAAGGGAGAGTGGGCCATATGACTACCTGGGAAGAAAGTATTCATGCAAATGGGGCATCAAGTTCAAAATCTCTGAGGCAGAAGTGTGGTTTTTTGACTAGGACCAGGAAGCAGGGGTGGCGGAGGAGAAAAGGATGATGAAAGCACAGTCAGCAAGTGCTGAAAAAGTGTTGGAACATCACTTTGTTAATGTACCAAGATCTAGGTCATCATAGGGTATTGCAGTCCAGAGTGGAGGTTTTAGTCCAAAAGGAGTAGGATACTACTTGAGAGTTGATGGGAGGTTATAAATAAGGGTGAAAAGCTCTAGAAGTTCCATTTTCACTGCTGGGTGGGCAGTAGACTATAGACAATCAATAAGGAAGAAAAGAACAGCTTACATGGAAATTGTAGTAGTCAAAACAAGAGATTGCGAAGCCTTGGGCTAGACAATCTCCCTTGATTATTGGCCATGCTGACAGCGGATTTTGACAGTCCTCAGAAAGAGAGGTGACACATTACAGAACGTTTATGCATGCAGTCTGGAAGCATTTAGGGATCTAGACTAGTTCTGCAGCCAAGCATTAACATCCCCTTGGGCAGAAAATTTAAACCTCCTATATTGCAACTGCCCACCTCAATTTGCAGGGTTTGAACTAAGTTGTCACAATAACCTCCCTCTCTGATTCTTTGTTCTCTGCAGACTAATGTAAAGGACTGGGAAAATGTGCAAGCATCAGGACTTGCATACACCATTGGAGTACCTTGTGTCAACCTCCTACTAATTTCCAAAGAGACATCAAGAAACTACTATGGCACTGTAGATTGGGAAGGTTAGGAGATTCTTTTTGGGAGCTTTTTTTTTTTTTTTTTTTTTTGCAATGGATGATAAATGTGCAAAAGAACACTTTTAAATCTATTCCCAGGAGCTTTTTCATGATTTTTGTTTGATTGTCTGTAATTATGCAATCCACAGTCTCTGACTGAATTAAACATTCCCATAACCATTTTAATGATTCAGGGATAGGAAGGAAAAATTGCAGACCTTAAATTCTGTTTCAATATGATGACTCTCGAGAATTTTATTGACCTTGGTGGACCTTTTGGAATTTGAGTTCATTTATAATCAAACTAGAAAAAAAAGTGTTTTGAAATGCTATTTAGAAGCTTAAAAGAATTATTGGACCCTGAATAACTTTCATTACATGACATTTTGATAAGGTCATTGTAAATGAGTCAGAAACATGGATTATATTTCCTTTAAAAATACACATCGCTTCATGACAGATTTAGTCCAAATTCATTTTGGCTTTTGCTGAATCCCATGTGTTTTTCCCTCCGTTTTTTTTTCCCCCTTTTAGATTCTCCAATAGACTTGCTGAACCCATAATCTAGGTGACTTCACCTGCCTCACTTTTCCACTGAGTTTTGCCTCAGGCTTTTCCTTAATAGCATATATCTGTAGAGCAGAGTCCTATACTAAGAATCAGGAGAAGCACGAAGTCTAGTAAAAGCGTGGGGATATTTTTCCCTCTTAAACACGGAGAGCAGGGAATGATATTGTTCCAGAGTACTGACTCAAATCGGTTCTGTATTTGAACGCTGAGATTACGAAATGTCAATTAAAGCTATAACAAGCAAAGCTACCAGACACCAGAGCATGCCAAAGAGAAACAGGGTGTTCTTTTTTGATTGGGAAATAATTACCTAAGTTCAATGGCTGGGTCCAGGTAGCTGAGTTTACATTTGCTTCTCCTCATTATAGAAACAGTTGAATTATGGTAAATTTTCCCCGAGCAGCAAAGCTGTCATTCAAAAGCGTGAGTTTTATTGGGGTGCAAATCCCTTTAGTTATTGCTTCAGTCCATTTTTAAAATGGATTTGAAGCCTAAGGGGAAAGTACAAATTAAGACGGAGTTTTCTCTTTATGTGAAGAACCCTGCCTGTTTTGTGAGCGGTGACCCACAGTAGTGACTGCGGGGCGCTCATCTGCCAAGGAAGTCCTGTTTTCTCATTCTTTACAGACGTAAAAACAGCTAGCTCTTGTCTTGCTCAAAAAATCATTACACTGATTGCATTCTGTCTTCAACAACAGAATGAATTTCTACTCAGTGACGAACATGTGATGTTCAGTTTTGAGGTCGAGTGTAAAGGTACTCAATATTTTGGGGATGGTAGACATGCACTGAGGTAAGTGCCTTTTCCATACTTTCACCTTGGAGATGGAGTGGAGGGAGAGTGCAAGATTTTACAATTTGAAAAACTGACTTGTTTTCTTTTAAGTTTTAGAATTTGAGCACTCTTCATGACTGGTCCATTGTGAATGAGTCTGCTAAAGATGCAATATGAGTAAACATTCTGGTTAAAATAAAACTAAGGAATTGTACTATAGTTATTTAAGATCTAAGATGAATCACAAGGATTGTGAAAGAATAAATATTCATATCTGATAAACACCACTTGAACTCCATAATATGGAAAGGAAAACAAAATCAGATATTATGGCTCTCTTCCAGACAGTCCCTGATAATGGACATAAACCTCTTTAGGAGGTTCTGCCATTAGGAAAATAAAAATTTAAAACATTTTAGAAATAGAACTGTTGTCAAGAATTCAGTTTAACTTTTAATTATAACACAAATTATATTAATATTACTGAATTGTAATTAGGATTTTAGTAAGTATATTATACATGTGTAATATATAAATGATGTTTATGAATACAAACATGCACATATGTATAATACATTATTTTCAGAATTTATGTGACCTCAGAAGATCAATATTCTATCACTTTGCTTCACAGCAGCATAAACATAAACAATTTAAATTGTTTTAAATCTTTATTTATTTTTGAGAAAGAGAGAGACAAAGTGCAAGCAGGGAAGGGTCAGAGAGAGAGGGAGACACAGAATCTGAAGCAGGCTTCAGGCTCTGCGCTGTCAGCACAAAGCCAGACACAGGGCTCAAACTCACAAACCATGAGATTATGACCTGAGCTGAAGTCAGGAGCTTAACTGACTGAGCCACCCAGGCGCCCCATAACATAAACAATTTAATAACCATATCATTTATACATTACAGGTGACCCTTGAATAACACAGGCTTGAATGGTATGGTCCATTTTTATGCAGACTTTTAAAATAAATATAGTATGGTGCTGGAAATATATTTCTTCTTTATGATTTTCTCATATCATTTTCTTTTCTCTAGCTTACTTTATTGTAAGAGTACAGTATATATTATATATAACAATACAAAACGTGTTAATCGAGTGTTTATGTTACTGGTAAGGCTTCCAGTTAACAGTAGGTTATTATTACTTAGGATTTGGGGGGATCAGAAATTATGCACAGTGGTCGCTACGCTTGTGGTGAGCACAGCATAATTTATAGAGAATTTAATCACTATGTTGTACACCTGAAACTAATGTAATGTTGTGTGTGCCAACTAAACTCAGATTTGAAAAAAAAAGTTATATGTGGATTTTTAACTGCAAAGGTGGTCGGGAGTCCCTAATCCATTGTTCAAGAATCAATTGTATTTCGGTATAACTTAGAGAAATTTGTATCATGGGTAGTCTTCATCCCATATTAAACATAAATTCTTACAATTTTACCCTTTGACTTTGTCCCTCTTTCAACAGAAATGGCCATCGGCACTTGAACAATAATATTCCCACATACACTTAAAGTTTGCTATTGTCTTGCTCTGAAATCTAACCCCAGTCATCCCTATAATCTTTCTTAGATAAACATTGTGATCTAGGCTTTTCCTCAATCTCGATGCTCTCCTGAATGCCCTCTCCATGCTGTGCTTATCTACCTTAAGTCACACAGAAGGAGACAGGCTATGGTCTTAATGTTTGTTTATCATCAGAGGATTACATTGATTTCCTTCTACGTACATTTTTCTCATTCCTGAATTCAGTTCTGCTGTTGACCAATGGTGAAATATCACTGAATCACCTTCATATTATGGCTTGTTCTGAAAGTAGAGATTGCATTTTATTAAATCACACACAGAACGGTCAATGATTCTTTAGTATGTCTACATTTCTTTCTCTAAATGTTTACTACATTTGATTTCTTCCACTCATATAAACCAATTCTATGATTTTAGGAAGAAAATGCTTTTTTAATTATTATAAAAGTTACCAATTATGAAACACAAGTCCTGAAATACACTTTGTTAAAAATAGTTTTATAAGTTTAGTATTTCCCAGAAGAGGTACAAATTATGGTTTTTTGTGTGTATTTATACAGTATATTAAACTACTAAAACTTCTGAAGTCTTTATAATGAAGAAATTGATTTAATTTTGACTCAGAATTTTAAAAAGTTCCACGAACTTCCTATAGAAATCTAAGCTACTTGAACAAATTCTTTCTTGTTTAAAACTCAGATGTTGGGGGGGAGGAGCCAAGATGGCAGAGAGGAAGGGAACTCTGTAAACTTCATCTGCCCCATCGATCGAACTGAGAAGGACATTACTCTCATCTGCAAGAGCGGAAGGAGAAAATACGGACTCCAGAAGGAAGAGAACCTGAAGGATACCTGAGTGAGTGAGTGCGAACTGGGGAGATTGGAAAACGGGCCAGCCCGAGATGGGCAGGGGAGGTGGCAGCCCCAGCCCAATGTGGGGCAAGTGCGCGGAGCCCGAGAGATAAAGGGAAGAGACAGAGAGACTGAACACACTCATAGTACTGTCTCTGGGGAAGAGGTAAAGAAAGCTTAACTGCACTTGGAGAGAAAAGCTCACTCCATACATAACTGCTGGGTAGCCTAAATCCTGAACCCAGGTGGCATGCAAGGGAAGGAACAGCTTCCTGCCCAGGGCCATCTTGGCAAGGAGTTGGCGACCCCTGCAGCAGCGGTGTCAGCGGTGCTCACTTCGACCTCGGTTTTGGGAGTGGGAGCACGCACCTCATTTCCATGGCACATCTCGTCCCCAGCATTGGCCGCACAAACCTTGAATCCCGGGTGCCAACAGGGAAAAAATAGCCCCCACTTCTGTGTGATCCCGGCAGAGAGTTGGCAGCAGTGGAGACCTGGGTGCGTGCGCAGGCTGCAGGAGCTCCCAGCTCATTTCCAGCAGCTCCTGGCGTCACCTCCAGCAACAGCTACGCCCTCATTCCTCCCCCGATGGTGACGTGATCCTCTCTGGGGGTTGGGTCTGTGACACTGCACACATACTTCACCTCCTGCTGCACATCTCGCCTCAGGCAGGGTCAGCCGAAATCCCAGCCTGAGCCAAGACAAACCTATTCCTCCCCCTAAGAAGCCAGCAACCAAAACAAAAACATCTCATCTGTGGTAGCATAAAAAGTGCATGGACTGGAACTATGAACCAAGGCGGGCCTGGAAAATACAACTCAACCACGCTCAACCACTGCAAAAAGAGATCGGACTCATTAGAGTGGCCTACAGTTTGTAGTTCAGCAGAGCTTGGCGTGCCTCCTATCTAATCTCTGCAGACACCAAGGCAGAGCCTCTGAGAGCAGCCTCCTGGGACCTATCACATCAAAACACGCCTATCCACAAGGGGGAGTTACTGTTTTGTTGTTGTTGTTGTTTGCTCTTTTAATAATTTTTTTCTTCATTTTTTTCTTTTTGCCTTTTTCTGTACATATTTATTATTATTATTACTTTTTTTACTTAAACTTTTTAAAATTTTTACTCCTCATTTTCCTTTCTCCTTTTGCCCCTTTTTTCTTCTTTTTTTCTTCTTTACCTTCTTGCAATACAGATATATTCTCCTATATCTCATTCTTACCTCTCCCCTCAACTGGTCATACACCTTTAGACTGTCCACTGTCCTTTGTTGTCTCTGACCCTCTTTATTTATTTTTTCTTTTTTTTTCTTTCTTTTTCTTGTTCTTTTCTTCTTCTCCTCTTTTCGTCTCTTTCCTCTCCATTCTCTTTATTTTCTTTCCCCCTGTTAGTGTGTTTGTTTGTTTGATTTGCTGTGTATTTCTGTGTTACTGTTCCCTCTCTCTGTGTCTGTCTGTTTTCCTTCTTAGGGCTACACCAAGAAACAAGCCAAAGTGTGCATGACAGCGAGTCCCAAATATTGCTGAGTAGGGAAATAAAATATTCAAAGGCACAAAAGGGAAACTGAGAGACACCATTAAAAGAATATTTCCGAAAATGACAGGCCCTGGGCAG
>NC_043706.1:121368984-121370411 GCF_006229205.1 Suricata suricatta
TAGTTTCATTCTTCTACATGTTGCTGTCCAGTTCTCCCAGCACCACCTGCTAAAGAGGCAGTCTTTTTTCCATTGCATACTCTTTCCTACTTTGTCAAAAATTAATTGGCTGTACATTTGTGGGCCCAGTTCTGGGTTCTCTATTCTATTCCATTGGTCTATGTGTCTGTTTTTCTGCCAATCCCATACTGTCTTGATGATGACAGCTTTGTAGTAGAGGCTAAAATCTGGGATTGTGATGCCTCCTGTTTTGGTTTTCTTCTTCAATATAACTTTGGCTCTTCGGGGTCTTTTGTGGTTCCATACGAATTTGAGGATATTTTGTTCTAGCTTTGAGAAGAATGCTGGTGCAATTTTGATGGGGATTGCATTGAATGTGTAGATTGCTTTGGGTAGTAATGACATTTCCACAATGTTTATTCTTCCGATCCATGAACAGGGAATGGCTTTCCATTTCTTGGGGTCTTCAATCTCTTTCATAAGTTTTCTATAGTTTTCATCATATAAGTCTTTTACATCCTTGGTTAGGTTTACTCCTAGGTATTTGATAGTTTTTTGTGCAATCGTGAATGGGATAGTTTCTTGATTTCTCTTTCGGCTGCTTCATTTTTGGTGTATAGGAATGCGACTGATTTCTGTACATTAATCAGTCCTAGAAGGCTTCTGGTGGAGTCAATTACGTTTTCCATGTAGAATATCATGTCATCTGCGAAAAGTGAAATTGCCAATTCTGATGCCTTTTATTTCCTTCTGTTGTCTGATTGCTGATGCTTGGACTTCCAGCACTATGTTAAACAGCAGTGATGAGAGTGGACACCTCTGTCGTGTTCCTGATCTCAGGGGGAAAGCTCTCAGTTTTTCCCCATTGAGGATAATATTGGCTGTGGGCTTTTCATAAACTGCTTTTATAATGTTTAGGTAAGTTCCTTCTATTCCGACTTTCTCAAGGGTTTTTATTAAGAAAGGGTGCTGTATTTTGTCAAATGCCTTTTCCGCATCTATCGACAGGATCATATGGTTTTTTTCCCTTCTTTTGTTAATGTGATGGATCACATTGATGGATTTGTGAATATTGAACCAGCCCTGCAACCCAGGAATGAATCCCACTTGCTCGTGATGGATAATTCTTTTTATGTGCTGTTGAATTCGATTTGCTAGTATCTTGTTGAGCATTTTTGCATCTGTATTCATTCAGGATATTGGTCTGTAGTTCTCTTTTTTTGCTGGGTCTCTGTCTGGTTTGGGTATCAAAGTGATGCTGGCTTCGTAGAATGAGTTTGGAAGCTTTCCTTCTATTTCTATATTTTGGAATAGTTTGAGAAGAATGGGTATGAGCTCTGCTTTAAATGCCTGGTAGAATTCCCCTGGGAAGCCATCTGGCCCTGGGCTCTTATTCGTTGGGAGATTTTTCATAACGGATTCGATTT
>NC_043706.1:121370511-121421434 GCF_006229205.1 Suricata suricatta
AATGATCTAGCTTCAAGAAAAGCAAGCAGTTAGTAGTGCTTAAGAAAAATTGATTCAGTATCTAATGGATAGTTGATACCTGTCACAACACAGCATTTTATATACTGTTAAGTGAAACTGCAATACAATCTAAGTTTATTTTGGGAGTGTTTGCTGTATCATTGGATTTAATGAAATGTTTAGAGGTGCAGTAGGCATGGCTTTGAGTAGATAATGAAAGAAAATGCAAACTGCGTATTGATTTATGATGTGGTTTCATCTTAGCTTGGGCAAACCATGCAGTATTTAATACATAGTAGCAGAATATTTACTATTGAAGCTTGAAAAGATGTGAGTTCTTTGTGTGCAATCTTTCATTTATGCATGTGAGAGGGTTGTCTTTTTTTTAATGTTTTTACATTGTAGTACTTGTTTTGCTTGTTGGTGATGTTTGCTTATTTAATACATTCTGTCATGGACAGAAATTACATGCTGGTTTGTTTGTTTGTTTGTTTTCCCCTAGGAAATGTGTCTTGGGTTTTTCTCTTATTATATTCATTACTTTATTTTTCCTCTTCTTTTTTTGGTGGTGGGGTTGGTTATGTTTAAATGAAGTTGCTTTTACAACACCAAAGACTTAATCATCCATTTCCTACATAAAAGGTAGCTACTTTTTTGCATGGACCTCAAGTATATTGTAGTATAGAAGTGGAATTTAAGGAAAGGTATTAAGCAGGCTGTGTTTTAGCTTATGGGCAAGTAATAAATTGTATCATGTATCTTGAATGTATCATAGATAAGCTGCTATATAACGATCGCCACTTCAGATAGCTGTGAAATTAGGTGATTAACTAGTTGTTACTTAACCTTCTAATTTCTGTATAAGTCTAAGTACATGAAATAGAAGTTGGGGATTTGATTTTTTACTTTGCTTTCCTGTTTGGAGTGTAATTGTAACTACTGTAGTGTAAATGATGGAAAACAGTTGCATACGGTAAAAAAATAAATAAATATACAGAAAAAAACTCAGATGTTGGGAATTAGAAAAGTGAACAATTACCACAGAAGCAGTATGTCAGCCTTGCTAACTATGGAACGTTAGAATACAAATTAACACATTTATGTTGCTTCGGAACCAAAAAAAATTCCAGTTTTGTTCTGTAAAGTCCAAACATCTATGATTCTGGGAAGTTGACTTACGCAGTTGTACCAATTTAGACAAATACTTAAGTCAGGTCATAACTATAGATTCCATTTTTTGACATTGCAAACCTTTGTCTCCAATTTATTATTATTTTTAAACTATGCTTATAATTTTTGACACGAAGAATGTTTTATGGAGTCAGGCTTACCCATTGTTCAACATTTCTTCCATCTTTCTGGTCTGAGATCAAATATATTTCATCTTAGTTATTCTATTACTTTTTCTTTGTGGAAAACCCTTGTATGATCTCAGTGACCACCAAGTGGCTTACAGCATAGAGATTGAATTCACCTTGGCCACTTGTTACCTTCCACTTGCTTCTCATCAAGTCTAAGTAGATAGGTTTATTAAATCTTCTTATCATTATGAATTTGCTCATATCTTCTTTTATTCTTTGAGTGAAGTTTCGGCACTTTATGTATGTAGGTCTTGCATGGAAGGATATGATTTCTTCCTCGTATCTTAACATTTTACTGTTTGGTGAATGAGACTCTCCTGCTACCTATTCTATTTGGTTATTCTTGACCCATCAAGAAGATTTTGCTCTGAATGCCACTATTTTTTTCTGTGATGTTTCTTAATTCTCATATTCTAGTAATTGATTTTGATGAGTATTTTGGATTTTTTAAAGAGAGGAAGAGTTATCTGCAAATAATTATATCTTGTCCTTTTCTTCTCAAGCTTTATACTTATTTATTCTATGGTGACTTTGCATTGCCTGCAACCTACACAACATTACTGATGATGAATATTTCTATTTAGTTCATACTGGTAGGACAATCTTTCCAAAGTGTCCCTAATTAATACAATGTTTGCTAAAGTACCACATTGGCAGGGGCCAATATTGACAACACTTGCTCAAAATTAGCAAGTTTCTTTCTATTTGTAACTTCACAAAACTCTTTATGAGAAATTACTTCTCAATTTTTTTAAAGTTTATTTATTTTGAGAGTCAGGGAGGGACAGAAAGAGAGAAAAATCCAAAGTACAGAGCCCCATGTGGGGCTCAACCTCAGGAACCTTGAGATCATGACCTGAGCCAAAACCAAAAGTCAGACACTTAACTGACTGAGCCATGCAAGTGTCCCATAACTTTTAATTTTATTTATTAAAATCATTTTATCATTTTTTGAGATCAAACAGATTTTTGTTTTTTCATCTGAATTGCATTAATAGATTCCCAAATGCTGGTACATACAAATATTTTTGTGATAAATTTTATTTAATCATGATATATTATTTTTTATAAAGCATTTAAAGTAATTTACCATTTAAAATGTATGGGGTATTTAGTGTCCACTAGAATATAAGCTCCATGAAGGCAAAAATTTTTGCTGATTTTGTTGATTTCTGTATTTACAACTCTTAAAACAATACTTTGAGCATAAGAACTAAATAAATGTTTGATGAATTAATAAATGCATGAATAAATTAATGTAAAGTTCTATAAATTCTCCTCTCTGTCTCTTTCATTTTCTTTTATTTGCTGCTACTCATGTTTGATACTTTAGTTATGACAACAAGGAAAAATAAATTGGGAGACTTTCCATATTTTCCTGAAGTTTGTAAATTTACAGTAATATTTTTCTTGAATATTTAGTAAACTCACTCTCAAAACAATCTGAGTTTTATGTTACATTTTTATTACATCATTTATTTACTTCATGATCGAAATCAAGCTGTCTGAAAATAGTGCAGTTTTATTTCTTTTGTTTTTTGAAATTTACATATGATCTATTGCTTTTTATTGCCATATCCCATTAGTTAAGACCTTCAGTACAGTGTTGAAGAGAAGTAGTGATAGCCAGAAATACTTGTCCAGTACTCCACTTCAAAGAAAGAACTTTCAATATTTTACTGCTATACATTCAATTGCTTATAAAGTATTTTGTAGACACTTATCAAATAAAGGTAACTGCCTTCTATTGATAATTTGCTAAGATATACTTCTCAACCATCAATAAGCTTTAAATTTATGAAACAAGCCATCTGAGATAAATTCACAAATTATCTGAGATAACTTCACTATTTTTCTTATTTTTCTGATTAGTATAACAAATTGCATTGTTTAATTTTTAAAAATGTTAAACTGCCTTTGCATTCCTGGCATAAAACCAACTTGGTCATGAGGAATTTTCCTTATTTTATGTATAACTACATTATATTTGTTTATTTTTATATTTTTTTCTCATATCTTTCTTTTTCATTTCCAGGTATTAATCAGATGTCGATGTTACCTTCATGCTGGAATATTCTGAAGTAGGAATTATTTTTAGCAGTTTTTAAAAAATGTCTATTTATTTTTGAGAGAGAGACAGAGAGAGAGCGTGAGTGAGTGAAGGCCAAAAAGAGAGGGAGACACAGAATCCGAAGTGGGTTCCAGGCTCTGAGCTGTCATCACAGAGCCTGAAACAGACTCATAGACCAGAGATCATGACTGAGCCAAAGTCAGGCACTCAGCTGACTGAGCCCCCAAGGTACCCCTTTAGCATTTTAATTATAACATTATTTTATTTCATATTTTCATTATTTCTATTGAAAAGTCATCTATTCTTTGTATTATTATACATGTCAGTATGTGTTACAAGCCCAACAATACACTTTAAAATTATTAATTTATGTTTTGGTATTTTTTAAAGCAGTTGAGGGGGAAAAAGTTGGAATGTAAATCTGTCTATCATCTATCTATCTAT
This sequence comes from Suricata suricatta, assembly GCF_006229205.1. NCBI lineage: Eukaryota > Metazoa > Chordata > Mammalia > Carnivora > Herpestidae > Suricata > Suricata suricatta. The sequence continues at coordinate 121,374,388 of NC_043706.1, forward strand.
CTATCTATCTATCTATCTATCTATCTATCAATCAATCAATCATCTACCTATCATGTCTATCTACCATCTATCATTACTATCATCTATCTGTTTCCTTATTTTTTCTTATTCTCTTACTAACAACCTCATTAGAATATTTAGGTTTTCTTAATGAATCGACACCTTATTATTGTGAAATTCACTTTTTCTCCTCTCTGGTAATATCTCATTTTCTAAAATATAGTTTGTCTCCTATTAGTATAGCCACCCTAACATTCTGTTGACTATTGTTTTCATGATATATCTTTCTTTTCATGTTAATATCTCTATAACATGATATTTAAATTAAGATCACTTTAGACAGCTTAGAGTTGAATCATGCCTTTTATTCAATCTGATGCCTGCCTATCATTTTGAGTATTTAGAACATTTCCATTTAAAATGTAACATGTATCTTTCTTGTAATTTTTCATAGGGTAGTGATTTTTTCTATGGTAAATTAGGTACTAGAGAATATTCTCTCTGAAAATTCACCTTGACTGTCCATGAGTTGGAAAGTCTTGTTTTTTTTAATTAAAAACATTTTTTTAAATGTTTACTTTTGAGAGAGAGAGAAAGAGAGAGAGAGAGGGGGAGGGACAGCAAGAGATGGAGACACAGAATCTGAAGCAGGCTTCGAGCTGTCAGCACAGAGCCTGACGCATGGCTCAAACTCGTGAACTAGGACAATGTGACCTGAGCTAAGAGGCTTAACCAATTGAGCCACCCAGGAGCCCCAGGAGAGTATTTTTAGTGGGAGTCTATTCACAACTCTGGAAATTGGTCAACCAACAATACTCTGGTGATTATTTTTCTCACATCAACCAACTTGTGCACGGATTAGTATTTGTCCAAATACTTGAGGACATCATTTTGAAAAATCTCTTGGATTCTTTTTCTTTGTGTAACTCCCTCTTTTCTGATACACTTCTCCACAAATTCTGTCCACGTTGGCCTCCTCAAACTCCAAGCTCTGTCTCTTCAACTCAGTGAGACCAGTTTGTTCATTGGTGTCTCTTTTCCTTAAGAGTGGCCTGAAAACTATCTCTGGGTAGCAAACTTAAGCATCCTATGGCTCCTTGGGTTTTTCTCCTCTTTCAGGGACATAATCTCCAGCCACCTATTGTCCAAGGATTGAGAGTATTTGTTTAATCTATTTTTTGTGTGTGCTTATTTTGATAGATAGGAAGATAATTTTGTAGCATTGTTTTGATTTTGAATTGAATGCTTAGGGGGTTTGTTCAGTCTTTTTGTAATCTAATGAATGCATTTAAGGTAATGCATTTTTTTTCTGTGAGAACTATATTGGCCACATTTCACATATGTTTTAAAGCATTTCACATATTTTGATATGCTATCTTCTCATGATTAATGACTAATAATTGATTTGTGTTTTATTTTTTGATCATCAAATTTAATTGTACTGCAATACCTTAACAATATTCTTTATTCCAGAAAAATTTAATATATCACTTTTATCACCCACTGCCATGACTTCTATAAACTTATATTATCACCCTTCATTACAATTATTGGGGCGCCTGGGTGGCTCAGTTGGCTAAGCGACCGGCTTCGGCTCAGGTCATGATCTCACAGTTCGTGGGTTCGAGCCCCGCATCGGGCTCTGTGCTGACAGCTAGCTCAGAGCCTGGAGCCTGCTTCGGATTCTGTCTCCCTCTCTCTCTGACCCTCCCCTGCTCACACTGTCTCTCTCTGTCTCTCAAAAATAAATAAAAAGCATAAATTTTTTAAAAAAATTATTGTTGCTAAATCATACCATATTAAATATTTATTTTTTAAGAATCATTTTACATTCATTCTCAACAGACAATATCTATAAGTCATTGTCTAAAACATATTATAGAATAATAATTCTCAAAATATGTAGGGAAGGAAACTTGTGAAAACTTCATTATTTTCCTATGTGTCCAATTCATTATGACCCAGTTTCATGGAAAATAAAATTATAAAAAACAAAAACACAAAAAATAAGATTTACAAAAAATATTTAGATGTAATAACATTGCATGAACTCTTCAGTTAATTAGCTATCTTTAAAAAAAATGCTTATTTATATTTGATAGAGAGAGGAAGAGGTGAAAGGGCAGAGAGAGAGGGAGACACAGAAACTGAAGCAGGCTCCAGGCTCTGAGCTGTCAGCACAGAGCCTGATGTGGGGCTCGAACCCATGAACTATAAGATCATGACCTGAGCCAAAGTTGGATCCTTAACTGACTGAGCCACCCAGGCGTCCTCAGTTAATTGGTTATTAACAATTCTATAAAAGTTTCTAAACATTTGCTCTTAATTTCTATATTCATCTCATCATGGAATAATAGCACACATACTGGACCAGGTACACACCTCATTTTCATTTGCTCTGCTCTCTGGCTCATATATCTACACATTTGACTGGTGGTGGTTTGTGTGGAAAAATATGTTCTTCATTAAGATGTGATTATGACAGGGACGCCTGGGTGACTCAGTCAGCTGAGCATCCAACTTCAGCTCAGGTCCTGACCTCACAGTTTCCTGATGTCAGGGGTCCTGAGTTCGAGCCCTTCACTGGAGTCTCTGCCATCAGCTCAGAGCTCACTTTAGATCCTTTGTCTCCCTCTCTCCCTCTGCCCCTCCCCCACTAAAAAATAAATAAACATTTAAAAGTTTTTTCTTTTAAAGATGCAATTGTGACTGAATAATCAACTGGAATAAGTATCTATCCTCTATGCTTTTTTAAATCTGTGTTTAATCACAGACTCTCTTTCAGGAGATAAGAAAAAATTGATATATGTGCTCATGTAAGAGAAAATTACTGAATAACTTCACAATAATCTGACACATCCTTTTTCCTTTGAATCTTGTTCATCTACCAGCCTTGACTTTGTCCTATTGATTAATAGGTCAAATTCTTTATAAAACTTGACTCACTGCCTGGAAAATAAAAAAAGAATGCATGTTTTCTTTTTCAGGTTACTGAAATTTTTATGAAATAGAACCGATTCTGCTTGAAAAAATTTACTTTGTTACAAACTGAATAATGACCTGATTGCTGTTGTATTTTACTTGCCACCATTATAGCTCATAAAAAGTGGAAGTTTCACTTGTTAATCTGGATAGTTCTTTTAATAGAATTTAGGATTTTTTCTGAAATCACATTATGGAAAGAAGCAAGCATTTAATCCACAAACTACACCATGCTTTGGTTCTCTGTGTCTAAGGTAGTAGAAAATTATCAAAGCAATATAATTTATTATGTTTGGGTTTTAAAAATCTAAATGCAAATTTTCTTTAGAAGAGTTCATATTAGAGGAAGAGATCATAGCAGAATAGGCTGTGTTTTCTCACCTCCTATATTATAATTAGAAATCAAAAAACAAAAGCTATCTGTATTCTATTATTGAGCTCTTTGTGGTAAATACAAATAAAATAGAGGATGCCATCTAAATTTGACTTTCAGAAAAATAACAGATATTTTTCGTACAGTTATGTCACATGCAGTATTTTTATTTGCTAAAAGTGGTAATCATAGTTTTTAAAAAATGTATTCATTTATAAAGACTTGATGGCTATCAAGAGCCAATTTCTACAAGAATTATGTAACTAATGAAAGAGAACATTTAATTTCTAACATGAGACCCTCCAGACCTCTTACCTCATCTCGCCAAAGAGACTGTATCTTATAAATGACTCAAGTACAAAAATGTTGAAGACTTTATCAACCTGATGCTGAGATGCTGAAAATATAGACAACAATGGCCTTGTAGAGTGGACTGGGCACACGGTAGGATTTTTATAAGCAATAAAAAAAATCCTTTGTTGTACTAAGTTCCTTAGATTTGGGTAATGATTATTACCACAGCATGACTTCAACTATATTTACTATTATCAAAGTAACTATCAAGTGAGACCTTTTGTACTTTGTGATCATGCAAGGTAAAGAAGAAAATTCTAGAAGTAAAGTATTACTTCTAGATTAAATAAAGGGAAGTAAATTATCATAAAATTCTTTTGTTTTGATAAAATTAAGTCCATGTTTTGCCATCTTGTTGATGCTTATATAATCTCATAATTAACACTTTCATGAGGATTAGAGACAAAAATGAATCCACTGAATCTCTTTAAATGTTAACTCTTTTTTTTTAAGTTTATGTATTTTATGAAAAAGAGAGAGCACGAGCAGGAGAGAGGCAGGGGAGAGGGGGAGAGGATCTGAAACAGGCTCCTCACTAACAGCAGAAAGTCTGACATGGGTTCAGACTCACAAACAGTGAGATCATGACCTATCTGAGGTCAAACGCTCAACGACTGAGCCACCCAGGTGCCCCTAAATGTAACTCTTTTAATGTAACTCTCTGGGTAGCACCCAAACTATTAAACTGAATTTGCATATTCTATTGCCAGAAATTATGACAGGGACTTTTAACTCTTCCCAGGAAGGTAAGTTTATATGTCAGATCCTTTGAAAACTGTGACTCGTTGTCCAGGTAGAATACTCAAGATAGGCTGGAAATCAGGGACTTGACCATGTGAGCAGAGTCACTGTCATTCTTTTTCCTTTAGAGATATCTTGTGGTTATTGAAATTATGCTGTTTTATCTAAAATGAAGAAATTTGCTAGTAGGTTAAAGAAATAATCTGAATGTGTCTGACTTTCCCAAAAAGGAACAGATTTACTGTGCAAGTGGCAGGTGACTGTGTTAGTAACAAGTTAGCAGAAAATCCAGTGATGGAATCAATAAGATATGGTAGCAAATGAGAGTACTAATGTAAACACTGGCTCACCATCAGCCACTGAAATAAAACTGTTTAATTCCTCTATGGTTTCATCTGTAATAAATCCACAAAGGAAGCAACATTGGCTTGAGCAGTCATGATAGACCTTCTCAATTCTGTCTGTATATTATACTGTTCTTCAAAAAGTATTTTTTATTTTTTATTTTATTTATTTATTTTGAGAGAGAGGAGTGGGGAGAGGCAGAGAAATAGGGAGAGAGAATCCCAAGCAGACTCCACATGTCAGCACGGAGCCTGATGTGGTGCTTGATCCCATGAACTGTGAGATCATGACCTGAGCTGAGATCGAGAGTCAGAGACTTAGCTGACTGAGCCACCCAAGTTTCCATTTTTGTTGTTGTTGTTGTTGTTGTTGTTGCTGTTTTTAATAAAAGTGTTCAGAATGCTCACAGAGAAATTCTGGTTGTAGACTTGCTAAGAATCTGACCTTTAAAAGGTTTCATTGGTAATTTCCATAAACATATCAGTCCAACTAGAAATTCTTTATGGTTGCTCAATATATCTGTCACAGGAAACATTCTTTGTTTGTGGAACTGGAATATGGCAAAATATGTCTTACTAAAAGAATCTTAGAAACATGAAAGTAAGGTGGGTTTTCTCTTATCTATGTCTGGATATATTTATAAAAAATATTCAGAAAGCAAATAAAAAAGGAGGAGGAAATATAACAAGGATAAGGAAATACATTTTAAAAGTCTAAAAGAATATAAAAACCCAAATAAAATTTCAATTCTTCTGAACACATAACTTCTGGAAAGTGCTAGAGTTAATACTATACTCCCATTAGCTGTCCTAGCTACAGAATTTTATCTACAGAGAATGATGGCTATTGGATCCTATCTCCCAGGTATTACACTTTAACAATTATCTTCTATTCTTTAATTTTGTCTAATTTGTGTTGTATTCCCAGGTGGCTATCTCTGTTGCTTTGAAACAATTTTGCATACTGACAGAGCCATTTTATTATATAACACTTTTTAAAAATATAACAAAAGATCTGAACAATACAATTTATAAATGGAACATCTTATTTGGCTCCATAGAAGATGATCAGATATATAGAATTTATAAAATAAAAATAAAATGTATAAAATAAAAACAAAACTACAGTGTAAAATCTCTTTTACAAGAGGCAGTTGGGGTACTATTTATTATCGCTCAGTTAATGATTTGATCAATATAATTCAGTGATGAAGTATTATCAATATAAGAGGACAAGAACTTCATGTTTTTAAAAGTGAATGTAAGAGATAATTTGCATTATTTGAACTCTGGAAAAAATATATATGTGAGTGCCACACTTACATAAACATTCAAAGTTCCTTGGAATCCCTGAAAATCACTAATATAAAGAAAACTAACTCTGTGGATTATTTTAGCTTGGTTATGGAGGATATTGTGTTGCAGAACATATATCTTTCAATCAATGCCTTCTGGCTGAGACAGATATGCTCTCTATTGTAATTCCAAAAATGTGAACACCATTTTTGATCCTAATAAGTACTGAAAATCACATATTACTTATCCAGGGGCTTACAATCTTTGTTTTCCCATATACGTATTTAATTTTCCCATAAAATCTTTATGATTAAACCAGTCAGATTAACTGAAAAGACTTTCATATAACCATAAAAGTTATACAAATATTAAACATTGCCTTCCTTTTTTCTTCACTACTATCCAAGATTTATGCTCAGAGCTTCCTTGCTTGTTAGTGGTAATCTACATAAATCAAAATCTACCCACAATATTTAACCCTTGGGTCACCTTCATCTCCAATTTTGGACCTTCCGACAAATGAGTGTGCCCATCTATACAGAGTGACACCTTATTATTTTCCTCCAACAAATTGAGCTACATTTTATATATATACTATATTTCCAGAAGTCATATTTTTTAGCAGTTTCTAGATTTCCCTTTTTCAGATTATGCTAACTTCAACTATAGCTTATGCACAAAGACTTCCTATTTGATATTATGAATCACATAAATATTTCAACAAAATTTGTGCCTGAGAAGTCAACATAGGATCTGAAACAGTTAAGATGAACTAATTTCATGAGATGTAAACTGATCAGGCTTTAGTGAAGTTTTTATGAAGTATTTTATGTGCTTCTCATTTTTAAAAAGACTGTTTTCCTGTCTCAGTAGCCAGACCATAGAATGATTTAAATTGTTTCGATCTATTTACAATAAATCGCTTTAATTTCCAGATGTTAGAGGGAAGAAATAATTACAAAGTGTGTTACTAAAGTATATGTTCTGATACTACCACTATCTTTGTCTAAGTGGAGCATTTTATCCTCTCATAAGATAAAAAGTTATACTAACTGTTCTTTGTATATTCTTTACTGGTTCACATTTAGCAAGACTCCAGTGGATAAATGTAAGCTGAAACTTTTATCCACCCTCTGACTGTTGATAAATAAAGGTGAACACAACATTTTTATTATGGTTCTCAGATTTTATGTTAAGTCTCTGAATCTATCAGTAAGAACGTTTTTTCAGATGTGTGGACATTGCTTAATATTGTTTTTTATATTAAGATTACTCTTGGGGTGCCTGGGTGGCTCAGTTGGTTCAGTGTCTGACTTTGGCTCAGGTCCTGATCTTGAGGTTTGTGAGTTCAAGCCCTGCATTGGGCTCTGTGCTGACAGCTCAGACCCTGGAGCCTGCTTCCAGTTCTGTGTCTCCCTCTCTCCCTGCCCCTCCCCTGTTCATACTCTCTCTCTCTCTCTCTCTCTCTCTCTCTCTCTCAAAAATAAATAAACATTAAAAAATTTTTTAAAAGACTATTCTTAGTGCTTCTTTAAAATGTTAACTCATATTATTCAAATGTTAATAGAGATATTTCAACCTTTCTATGGGCTTTTCATAAAGATATGACTGTGGTAGGATAGAAGTCTTTCACAATTTATTTTTACTTCCCTATCTTCTCAGTTATCATACTTGGATAATCTCCACTAAAATAAGTTTCAGCATTTAGAGGTAACATAAATGTACAGTAATCCTTTAAGCCACACTGAGCTAACAGATTGTAATTTTTACAAGCCAATTTGTGTTTATTCTTTGATAACATACTTCACTTGCAAACATAATTGTTCACTGAGATTTGCCAGCTATAAAATATAGGTGTATATTTTTAAGCTGAATGTAATAAATGGGTTTCATAGATACATGAAAATAAAATATAATACCTTGTGATCTGCAAGAGAGCCTTTATCTAGTATATATTTCAGCCATTCAAGTTTCAATTTGTTAAAATTTTTATAGGCACATTCCAATATTACATGTAATATTAGAAGTTATGATTAGAAACAAGCCTGGGGGAGTAGATGAATCATGGGGTTGCTAATAGGATATTAAGTCTTTTACATCCACACAGTCATTTGGTTGAAATCTAGCCAGCATTAATAGGGTACCATATTATGATTTGCCAAATGAAATGACTGTAGTATGAAATTCAGTTCTACTGCATAGAGGACTACTGGGTACTTCATATGGGCCAATACCATCACTGTAAGTTTAAGGGTAGTTCATTATATAATCTGCTCATGCCCATTCATAATTGCTCTGTGAAAGATCAAGAAAGGTCTTTAATTAGTATCTAATGGGAGATGCTTTTGTGGGATGTAAATATCAGTTTAGAAGGAATTAGACATTTAAATATCCGGTATCATAAGAATATTTTTGAAGACACCTGTTTTCTTTAAATGTACTAACTGTAATATGATAACGGAGTTAAAGCTCGAAATATAGTAAATAAAATAACACTAAGTGAGCAGTAAGATTATTGAGCAAGTTACACATCTCTTTAAGAGATTTTATAGATCTTAAGTATAAAAAGCGACAAAATAGGGGCTCCTGGGTGGCTCAGTCAGTTAAGCAACAGAGTCTAGATTTCAGTTCAGATCATGATCTCATGGTTTGTGAGTTCAAGCTCCATTTCAGTACAGAGCCTGCTTGGGATTTTCTCTTTCTCTTGCTCTCTGCTCTCCCCCTTATCTCTCTCTCTCGTTCTCAAAAAATAAATAAATGTGTTTTCTAAAGTGGCAAAGTAATATTCACTAGCCTTATGACATAAAGTAAGTATACTAGGGTAACAATTGCAGCTGTTGTAGAATTTTATGACTAAAATTTAAATATTTGACTTAATATTTGTGCCATTTAATCATGGTAAAAATTATTCTTTTTATTCTACTTCAGTTTTAAAATTTCCTTTCCATTCATCTAGACTTATATCTTATAATGTAAGATAATTGTTTTATTTTTTTTTAATGTTTATTTTTTAGAGAGAGAGAGAGACAGGACATGAGCAGGGGAGATGCAGAGAGAGAGAGACAAAGACCCAGAATCTGAAGCAGGCTCCAGGTTCTGAGCTGTGAGTTCATGACCTGAGCCAAAGTCAGATGCTTAACTGACTGAGCCACCCAGGCGCCCCGAGTTGTTTTAACATACTCCTGGCATAAAGTATAAAGCACATTGAAAGATAAGCACTTTTTAATGTACTTCTGGGCATTACGAACATGAACAGTTCTCTAATTCATTAATTTGCCAGTAATGCACTTCTGATGAAGAAATTTGCCAGTGGCTGTGATCTAGGCTCATAACCAAAGTAATATGATGTATTTCCATGAGCCATACATGAAAATTAGCTTCAGTAGCTCGTAGTGGTTGTTTTCAAACTTGTTCGACACCCTGGAATTCCTAGGAAATGTTGAACCTCTTATGGCAATAGTTGTTCAATAGGCCTTCATTCTCAAATGGGGGCAGCAGCGTGGCACATATCAAAATCTCTTAGAATTTGGGATAGGGTTTCCTCACGTGCATTTCACCTTTAGAAATGACTATTCCCGATCTCTGATGCTTCCAATTAGGAGGATTCTTGAAGTCATAGGTCTATAGTTTTGTGAAATTGCTACTTATATATCTCTAACATTTATTTTCATTCAGACAAAAATGTTAGTCTCTTATGTTTCAAGTATCATGCTATCAATCTGGGGCATAAAAGTTAACATAATATAAATCATACCTTTACAGACCAGAAAAACACTGCCTATAAATGAGTAATTAATGTTATGTCTGGGAAGTGATAGTCTAAAGATCTATGCCTTGAGTAATGCTTTTTAGAGGATTTGAATGTTAAGCTGAATTTTGAATACTGAGTGACTTAACCTGGCAAAAACAGGTTGATAGATATTCTAAAAAGATGAGGAAAAAAGGGGTAAAGCACCAAAAAATAGGAGATTGTGACTATTTAGCAAACTATAACTAATTCCGTGCATCTGTAATTCCTGATGAATTGATGGACTGTTAAAATGTAAGACTAGAAAGATTAGTTGGGGCAAGAGCCATCTTTACCCATTTAAATTTGTACATAGTAGGTAAGAAAGAATGTTCCGAATTTATGTGATTCTGATGAGCTAGGAATTTAAGGACCATTTGAAACTTGGAATTTAAGGACCACTCCTATAAGTTAGAGAAATACAATAAATTATATTAACTTAGGGAATGTGATGAAATAAGAAGAAAGCATAATTCTTGCATTTAAGAGCCTCTAATGGGAACCCATTAAAATAAAATGTAAGAAAGCATATACAGTTACTGTGGGAAGAAGAAGGAGCAGAACCTAATTCATGGTGTAGTGAAGCTCATGGGTAGTTTTCTGAGAGGTGACAAATGATATGAGCCCAGAGGAGAAGCAGAGGTGAAAACAGGCAGAAGTGAGTGGCAGGATTTGGAGTCACTGCAAGTAGAAGAAGCAGTTAGAGAAAAGTTACACAGACATCTTATGAAAGAGATAGCACATATTTATTTTCTCTGGCTGTGTAACAAATTACCACAACTTAGTGACTTAAAACAACCTTTTTTTCTTTTTTTTTTTGTTTTTTTAATCACACAGGTTCCTGGGCCAGGATTCCAGGGAGAGTGTGACTGGGGCCTCTGCTCGGGGTCTTACCAGGCTTCAGTGTAAGTCTAGACTAGACGGCATTTCTTTCTGGAACTTGGGGTTCTTGTCCAAACACATGTGGTTACTGGCAGGATTCTAGTCCTTGCAGTCATCCTACTGAGGTGTCTGTTGTTTATACCGTCACCGGGGGCCCTTCTTTGAGATGTGGCCCTCCCCCAGGCCCTCTGTAACAACACGCAGCTGACTTCTTCAAAGCCTGCTGAAGAATCCCTTGCTCTAGACTGCTAATCATGAGAACAGATATCCCATCGTCTTTGTCATATAATGTAACCAAATGAAGAGAATCATATCCCATTACCTTTGTCATATATTTTTTTTGTTTTTGGCTGGAAATAAGTAACAGGCTCTGCTCATACTCAAGGATAGGGAGTTAACCAAGGTGGTGATTCATTAGGGTTCATTTTAGATTCCTGCCGACCACAAAGCATCAAGGGATATTAAAGAGCATAGCCACAGGTTTGACAAACTCATTTTTAATCTGAAGGAAAAGCCCTTTAAATGGAGGCAAATGTAAAATAAAAGAGAGTAGGATACATGACAGGACACTTTGATGCATAAGAAAAGGAGTTTATGCTGTATTATTATAATATTTAGGCACAAAATATAATCCATAGAATTTATTGGCTTTCTGATTAGGAAGCCAAGCTTAGTCTCTTTACTGTGCAAAAACAATGATTGGTTACTTGGATTTTTTTTTTAAGTAACATCGGTCTACAGATATATTGTAAACGTTCTGTTTCTGCTGAATACTCAATTCATTAAAGATAGATAATATTACTCATTAATTAAATATGGAGGTTCCATACCATGCTAAGCACTGTACTTAATCTAAGCTTATAATATTGACATTTTTCATATAGATGTACTATTAGCATTTACATTTGCTGAGGGAATATTGAAAATATTTTCATGTTGTTTGCAGCAAAATCATTAGTGCAATGCAATCTAGATCAAAGGGGAGTGTTCAACAAAATGAATGTAAATAATTCAAGATGAAGTTAATAAGGAAGAATGCCATTTTTCTTATGGTAGTTTTTCAACAATGTCTTAATAAGCCATTAATAGCAAAATCTTCAAACAACAGGATAAGGTTTTATTAAATAAAAATTACAGTTTGAATAGTGAATAAACTTGAGATGAAAACCTGGCATTTACTAAGTGAAAATGGAGGAAAAGTTTAAAATAAATAATTCCCATTCTGTTCAAAAGTTTTCCTACTGTTTAGTTTATATTTATATGATATATAAATATATATAACACATATTATATATTTATACATAACATGTATTATATACTTATATTTATATAAGTATATGTAAACAATGAACTTTGACTTCTAGGTTCTAAGATAATAGATTTTTCACATAAATGATAGATAATTACTCATCTTTCCTGTAGGGTTTCATTGAAGAAGTTGCCTTAAATCATTAAAAAATTAGAAAATATAGATTCTCTGATCCTATAAAGTCCCAGAAAATGTTCTCGAAACTATGTTCTATATTGTAAATAATATATATATTCCTATAAAACCCATACAAATTCATGGCTTTCTAAGACTCTGCAAGTTTGAGCATAGGTCACGAAGGCTAAGTCATGTTAAGTTCCTCACCACACTTTCTTAAACCTCTTAATTCTCCTTCTATAAAATATTAATGGATTGGTAGTGGATAGAAGAACCAAATCCAAAACAAAACAAAAAAAACACATAAAATCCTCCCAGTCTACTATGATATAGCACCTGCTTTATTTCATTAATCCTTACAACTTTCCCATACTGTAGACACTTTTATCTATTGATCAAAAACTGCCATTCTGTCTATTACAAAACAGGAACTTTAGTCTAGGTTCATTTGACTCAAGACTCTTTGCTAAGTGCTCCTCAAATTCTATTCAGAGCTGAATGATAGCTCAGAATGAATTATGAGTGCCAAGACATTGATACCTCAGTACCAGGGTAGGTAGGTATTGTCTGTGGTCCCTGGAGCCCTTGAACTGGTAACTTTTGGGCTGATTCCAACAGTATGGCAGAAATCTGATCATTTCTTGTGTAAACCACTACAGTAAAATTTTGGCAAGTCTTTGTTCCCAGCTCAGAGAATACCATTGTGAATTGCACAAACAAGACATGAGATATTATGACATTTAGATTCTAGTAAGGAAAAACATGTTCTTTTAAGAAATAAACAAAAATACATCAGAAATGTCCAAAAAAGTACATTGCAAGATAACTATTGTTTATGCAATGCAAGTTGTGAGATGCAAGTTAAATATTGTTAACCGTTAAGAAGAAAATACAACAAAGTAATGTGATAGGTAGTGTGAATATGCCCCAGCCTGCTGTATACAGACTGGTCAATGAGGGCTATTTTGAGAAGGTGATGTTTGAACTGTTAATAGAGCAACACGAAAGAGCTAGTCATTTGGAAATCTGGGAGAAGAATGTGTTTACCCAAGATAATAGCAAAAGTGAAGAAGATAAGTAAGCAGGGAACTGTGTGAAATTCAGGTATTTTGTTTTATAAGTGAATTAAGGCTCTATATCCTAAAAATGTCCTTAAATTAAAATCAGATGTTTAACCCATGAGAGCAAAAGGGCCCTTATTATTATTCGTTAAGTAATACATAATTTAGATGCTTATTCCAGTTTGTTATGAGATATTTTAGTGTTCTCTTCTCCAGTATGGACTTCAATACTTAATTTGTCTCTATTGTGTATCTTATAATTGCTGAAGGTGATCAATAGCTCTTGGATAGGTATGAAATTTATTTATTTGAATTAATTGATTCACAACAATGATCTTGATATCATTGCAAATTTTAACAGTTAGAATAAATTTGAAGATGTTGTATTGGGGAAAGTACAGGTACTCTAAAAGACATGACCAATTATGATTTTTCCATCAGTAAATTTAAATTTTGTCTATCTAGTTCAGAATTAAAGCTTAAAATAAGTTGCTTTTCTCTGATATTTATATCATTGCCCTGAATGTGGAATTAGATTGAAATGATGAATAACATACATGAGTTCAGTGAAGTAAAAAGAGGAAATACACAAGACATTTAACTTTGGTCATTATAATTCCTGCCTGAAAGTATAGCAGGTCACACGTATTTAGTCCCTAGGGCTATCATAACAAAGTGCCACAAACTGAATGGTTCAAACAACAACAGTTTTTGTCTCACAGTTCTGGAGGCTGGATGTTTAAGACTAAAATGTGGGCAGAGTTGATTCCTTCTGAATGCTGTGAGGGAGAATCTGTTCCATGTCTTTTTCTGAGTATCTGGTGGCTTGCTGGAAATCTTTCGCATTTTATGGTTTGCAGAAGCATCACCTCAATATCTATCTTCATCTTTTCATGGAGGAGGTGTGTCCGCGCCTTTGTGCAAATTTCTCCTTTTTATAAAGGCACCAGTCATATTGGATAACTACCCAACTTGAGTGTGACCTCATCTTGATCAATTACATCTGCCAATTACCTTTTTCCAAATAAGGTCACATTCTGAGGTACTGAGGCTTACGACTTCAATATATGAATTTGGGGTTGAGAGGGACACAACTTAACCCTTAACAACATTACAGAAATTTATAGACATAAAAATTCCCAAAACCTAGGACCCTGGTTTTGCATTTGGTTCTTCATTGCCTGCCCTGTCTTTGGCAAATCTCTCAATTTTCCTGTGTCAATTGTATAATCTGCAAAATGGAGCTCATAACTTCAGCCTTGTTTACTTTCAAAGGGATGTTAGGATAATCACAGGTCTTGTGATGTGTTTATAAGAATTATCAAATAAAATATAAATCAGTCCTTTAGAGTAACTTTACAGCTAAAAATCTACAAATCAAGATATAACTAGGTGAAAATAATGTTGTTTGTTTTTAGTGTGTGAAACTGGGACATAAAAATAACTGTGAATCATTCTCAACTTCTCCATAATATCAACCCAGTGACCAGAAGGAACTAAATATTGTAAGTGCATTCTCTCTTTTTTCTGCCAGCATAGCTATCAGCTTTTGCTATTAAATCTCCCAATCTTCATTCCTTGTCTTACTTATGTATTTGTCTTCATTCATTTTTTTCTAATATAATATTACTAAAAACAATATGTGAACCTGGTACTAACAGTACAAAGAATAATAGAGAAGGGCCATTGTTCTTGATGTGTTATGAACTATAGGTGGGCCTGGGTAACAAAAAAGAAATTTTCTGGAAAGTTTTCTAATAAATTGTCATATGTTTTTATATTCTAATTTTAAACAATGAATTAAGATATGAGAAGAAAAAAAGGAAAATTAGAAGCTAAATTCATTTGTGAATAAGATGCAAAAGAAAAAATAAAATAGCAAATCAATCCACTAGATTAATTTCCCATGGCCAAGTATAATCTACTCTAAGAATGCAATGATGTTTTAAAATTTTAAAATATAAATTTGTTTCCTCATATTAACTGTTTAAAAGAAAATTACTTGATTGTCTTGAGCATACAGAAATATGATCAAATTTCATCCTTCATTTTTAAAAAAAATGTTATAGGGAGCTAGATATACAATGAAAATATTTTTATATAAAATGCATGTGCCTGATGTCATCAGCAAATATTGTCTCTTATTCACTAGTTTTTATAATTCAGATGCACAGAGAATTATAATTGCAAGAATATTGCAATAAACATTTGAATATACTTCTAGATTCTTTATGTTTGAAATTTTACCACATTAGTTTCTCCTCTCTTTCTTCTTTCATCTGTTTGAGAGACATTTTATAGATGGGACACATCTATACATCTTATAGATGAGAACAGTTTTATGCAAGACCCTAGTACAATGGTTAGGCTCAGAAAATTTAACACTATCAAAAAAGCATTATCGGGGCACCTGGGTGGCTCAGTTGGTTAATCGTCAGTTAAGTGTCCGACTTCGCCTCAGGTCATGATCTCACGGTTCGTGGGTTCAAGCCCCACATCAGGCTCTGTGCTGACAGCTAGCTCAGAGCCTGGAGCCTGCTTCAGATACTCTGTCTCCCTCTCTCTCTGACCCTTCCTTACTCATGCTGTCTCTCAAAAATAAATAAATAAATAAATAAATAAATAAATAAATAAAAACATTAAAAAATTAAGAAGAAAAAGCATTACTTATCATATAGCCAATATTTAATTTCCTCATTTATCTCATAGTCTTCTGTAGACATTCTTCCCACTCTTGGATCACATTGCATACCATTGTTTTCACCAATTTAGTCTCTTTTAAGATAGAACAATCCTCCCCTCTTTTGATGACCTACTTTTGAGGAAAACCAAACTATTTATTTTGGGTCATGTGGATCAATTTGGATTAATTAGTATCTCATACACAGACTCAGGTTCAGGTGTTTTTGTTTTTGTTTTAATTTGTTTTAAAGTTTATTTGAAAGAGAGGGAGCATAAAGCAGGGGAGGGCAGACAAGAGGGAGAGACTGAATCCCAAGCAGGCTCTGAGCTGTTTAGTGCAGAGCCCACCATGTAGCTCAAACCCATGAACCATGAAATCATGACCTGAGCTGAAGCCAGACGCTCAACCAACTGAGCCACCCAGGCGCCACAATTAAGTTTTTTTTTAAATAGAGATATTACTTAGTGATGTTGCTAGTTGAATTTTCTCCCTCAGGGATGCATACTCGGAGACACAGACTGTCACTTTATCCCAATTTGGCATTGTTTTTGATTAGTGTATGAGCTTTCTATTGCTATGTAACAAATCACCACAAGTTTAGAAACTTACTTAACACAACACAAATGTGTTATCTCACCGTTTCCAAGGGTCATAAATTTAGCACCTTTTAGGTGGGTTCTCTGCTCAAGACCTCATAAGGTGAAATCATCAAGATGTCAGCCCTCTGCATCTGGAGGTTCCATTAGGGAAAGAGCTGCTTCCAAGCTCCCTTACCCTGTTGGCAAAATTCATTTTCTTACAGCTATGTGATCATGGTCTCCACTTGCTTGCTAACTATTAGAGAAAGGTCACTCTTTGGTGCACTCCGTGCGTGATTCACAAAGGGCAGCTGCTTCACTTAGATACACAGGAATATATTTCTCTGTTTCTTCCATCACCAACCAGCCAGAGAACACTGTTAAAGCACTCACTTCATTAAGTCTTACCTACCCAGGATAATTTCCCTTCTGCTATATAACATAAGATAATCATGGGAGTGATAGTTTATCATATGCATGGGTTTTGTGCACAAAAAGAGAGGGAGATTTCATACTGCTTTTACACCAGGCAGTGGAAAGCTTGGGACCATCTTAGAATACCACCTGCCACAGTTAGATTTTGCACTGTTTAAAAAAATTGACATTGAAATTACTCTTTGAAAGGTAAGGGATTTACATATAAAATTATCAGAACCTTGTGGGGTTTTTTTTGTGTGTGTGTGTGTGAGTGGGTTGATCTTTGATACATTTTCCTATTTTCATGGGAAATAACTTCTTTAAGCTTTCACCCTCATTGGAGTTAATTTTGATAAATTTTTCCTGGAAAATCACACATTTTATCTAGGCTTTAAAATGTGTGACATTTTGAAAACTGTAATTTATAATTTGTATTATTTTGTTTTAAATGTCTCACTTATTTTTGATTTTTTGCATATTTATGTTCTGGGTTTTTTAAAAATTGTTACTTGATTTTTTTAAGGAAGATTATTTTTATTTACTAATTAATTACACTTTTTTCCGTTTTTAATTTCTCTTTTTTTAATTTTTTAATGTTTTTTATTTATTTTTGAGAGACAGAGAGAGACAGTGTGAGCAGGGGAGGGTCAGAGAGAGAGGGAGACACAGAATCGGAAGCAGGCTCCAGCCTGTGAGCTAGCTATCAACACAGAGCCCAACACTGGGCTTGAACCTTCGAACCGTGAGATCATGACCTGAGCCAAAGTCAGACGCTTAACCGCTTAACCGACTGAGCCACCCAGGGACCCCTGTTTTTAATCTCTTGAAGTGTGGATTTAACCCTATTATTTCCTTCCTAGTGCTTACTTTAGGCTTACTTTATGTTTGTTTTCTCACTGATCTAGGAATTTAATTCACTTAGTATTATTCCTTCACATTCATTGATACAGGTATTGAAGACTATGAATTCTCCTGTGAACACTGTTTTAAATGTATTCCATAGCAGTGTATAGATATTGATGGTAGTATTTTCATTGCTAATTTTTAGGAATTGTGTGATTTGGGTAGGTAGGTTTATATTTGTCCTTCCCCCAAGACATTTAATAACTACTTTTTTGTGTTAATTAATGTTATTAGTACACAACAACTGTTTAAAAGTCAATAAGGATCCTTTTTTACCTTCCACCCTCCATTCTTTCCTTCCTTTTTCCCTCTCTTCCTCTTCTTCTGCCTTCCTCCTTCATTTCTTTCTTCCTCTTTCTACCTTTCTGAGTAAATCCAAAAACCATTATGTAGTGACAAGCAAAGTAAAAGGTACACCTGGGATGGGGAAAGGAGGCATAATAGTGACTTGGTGCAGGGAGGCTGGGTCTGAGTGGGGAAAAGAAGGGTATCCATGCAAGACAGTGACGGCAGTTTGCTGGAGTGGCATACTGAAGCCCCACTGGGTGAGGAGGAGATCTAGCAACAAAAGAGCAATTACACTTAGGGTGGTTGATCCGATAAGTGAAAATAATAGCTATCATGGTGACCATGTTTCTTATCATCCGAGAAGGGGGTTACATATCTAGAAAGGAAGAAAACTAGAATGGAATCTGTGATATTAGATTGGAATTGGAAGTATCAGTGTGAACTCAAGGTTTTCAACATAGTAGGCAGATGAATAATTAAATGCTGATGTCTTGTTATGCCTTTACTATCTAGGGTCTTAACTAAAATTTACTTTCAAGAAACCTACAGTCCAGACTGGATATTAGACATGCACAATAAGTTCATAGAATGAGATATAGGGGGTGCCTGTGTGCCTCAGTTGTCCAACTCTTGATCTCAGCTCAGGTCTTAATCTCTGTGTCATGAGTTCAAGCCCTGCATTGGGCTCCACAGTGTGCATGAAGCCTACTTAAAAAAATGAGATATAAATTAAGAACTGTCATAAAAGGTAGACATACAACACTAGAATGTTAGAGGATGAAGACAGAATTTTGGAGAATGTGTTTTCTGACCAGGGAATGTAAAGTCTATAAAAGCAATATAAAACATATTTGAAAACATGGTTATTGAGTCAGACTCATAATTTAATTTCTGACTCTACATCAGTAGGATGTAAGATTTCAGGACAGGGGCACAAGGACTCAGGTTCATATCTATAAAATGTAGATAATAATAAAAGTAGAGTTGCTTGGAGGCTTATTAAGTGAGCTAGCATATTCAAAGTTCCAGAAAAGTGCCTGATATGTAGTAAAATATCATATAATATTATCACTTAGGATAACTTGTTTTAGAAATATTGAGCTGGGAAAAAATGACCTAATGTACAAGAGAGGCATAAGCCACATTAAGATGGGGCAAAAAAAGAAGCAGATTAAGGGAAATATTTTCCCTTTGCTGAAGTTCACAGTCTGTGGTGGAGATGTATTAGACACAGGTTACAAAAAGGTTTGAGTGGTCAGAAAAGAAGGCCATGATTCAATGGCTTCTTTGCTTGCCCCCATCACCTGATTTCATGGAAAAGACTATTGCTAATATTTTTCTATGTATTATTTAAATAAAAAGTTCCTATTGAACATACTAAATAACCCTATATTTCTTACTGTGATCTTTGTCTTTAAAATGAACATTTCATTTTTTTAAAAATGCATTTAAAATTATATGTATATTATCACCTTATATTATTATTAGCATAACTGTATGGCCTTATACTTTTATATGTCGTCTGGATAAACGTAATTGGGTTGCTTGTGTATTTCTTGCTTTTTATTCCTTAAATAGACTTCTGTATTCCAAAAATATATCTTATTGTAGTCATTTTACAAGTTTTTTTTAGTCTTTATCCATATTCATAGACAAGCTACAAAGGCTTATCTTTGTTCTTCTTATTTTCTCTATCATGTTTTAAAATAAAGACCAGGGGCACCTGGGTAGCTCAGCTGGTTAAGCACCTAACTCTTGATTTTGGCTCAGGTCATGACCTCACAGATCATGAGATTGAGCTTAAGAGTGAGCTCTGTGTCAGGCTCTGCCTGACAGCACAGAGACTGCTTAAGATTCTCTCTGTGACCCTCCTCTCTTCTCTCTCTCTTAAAATAAATTTTTAAAATGTTTTTAATAAATAAATAAAGACCACATTTACCTCATAGAATGAGTTGAAGAACATGCCATTTTTCTGGTTTAAGGCATTTTCTACAAAGAGTTTCTTATTGATGTTAACATTTTTACATAATTCATTCACAATTATCATCTCATCGATTGGTCAATTTTGATAATTGCTACTGTTTAATAAAATTGTTCCACATATGATTCAGAGGTGTTCACATACACGCACATTGTATTTAGTTACATTGATTATTTTTTCTTTCTTTTTTTTTAAATGTCTACTTGACTTAATGAAGCTTACAGAAGTTTTTCAATGAGTCCTAAAAGTAGGAAAACTCTCAGATTGTGTTTTGTTTTGTTTTATTTTACCAAATGAACTTTGTATTGAGATTTTGCTTTAACTTTTATTGTTTCCTACTTTATTGTTTTTCTTCCCTTGCCAAATGTTTTCCCTTGGTGAAAACAAAATTCATGTTTACTTTGTTAATTTTTTTCTTATCATTTTTTATTTTAAGTGAATTAAATATTTTGTACACATTCCAAATTTTTCCCGTAAAGTATATTTTGGGAATTTATGAAATATGTTAAGGATGTTTGTATTTTTTTCTGGAATCAGTTGGGCTGTTTTTGTATATATGTGTGGGAGAGTGTGTTTCTCAATTTTCTAAATTTGGTCACTTAAAAATTATTTCTCTCTTTATTATAACATGGCCTGAAAAAATATATATCATTAAGCTTGAAAATATTAATAATCCATCCCTTTCATACACTTAAAACAAGAATGTTTTTATTGCTATAAATCTAACAAAATATTCTTTTTATCTTCATCTATTAATGCTTTATTCTTCATTATCATTAACATGTGAAAGTGTTGTATTAAGGTTTTCTTCCAAAACTTGTTTTTCCCACTTTTGAGAATCTTATTTTTTCTTTGGTGGATTTTACGTCTGTATTTCTAGTGACAATTGAAAACAGAAAAGATTCCTGATACCTGGTAAAAGCAATTAGAATAAAACAACAACAATAAAATCATGGTAACAATGACAGCTGCAGTGGAAATTCTGTCATTGGCAGGATGTGTGGGGTGTGGCATGATGTGGAACACGAGGAAAATGCATGAGGCAGGTGAGGCACTCATGGGCAGCCAGAATGGTACATGAGATTTGGTTTCTGACCCTAAAGTCAGTCTAGACATGTGTAGGTTAGCATTTATCGTGGACTTCATCATGCAGTTAAAAGCTAAATATGGTTTCCTGTTCATTATCTAGACACATATGGGCATGCATATATATATTTATTATTTTTTCTTTTATTACTTTTATATGGCAAATGTCATGTGTGTTGATTGCAGAAAATAAATAACAAGAACACTTAAACCACTGTTAATAATAATATCTAGAAAATACAAAAAACAAATCACTTGGGGTATATTTCAGTTGTTTCTTTCCCATGCATATCTCACACATACGATAATTTGATTGAAAACAATATGATTCTAAATTTTAACCTCTTTTTGTGATAGCCTATAATACATAATAAAATCTCTCCTGTGTCACTAAGTGGTTTTACGTTACATTATATAAATGGCTTTGGAATGACCCCCTAAGGTAGAGGCTGTCTAGGTGCTCATGATTCCAATTCTTCTCCCTGGATCCATTGGAAACTTTATTTCCCGGCATAAATATGTGTCTGACTAATTTTAAAATACTACATATGCCATTAGGATCATTTTGAATAGTCAAAACTAGCAGTGACAATTTAGCTAATGTCAAGGCCAATAATGTAACCAGCTTGAAAAAAAAATCCGTGTCTGTGTACTGTTTGATAACGGAATCATCCTGATTTGTCATTGTTATTAATTAAACATAGAAATGGACAGACAGAGAAAGAGTGTGGCCTGAAAACAAGCACTTCTTTCAGGACAGACCCTTCTGGGGAGTCGGGAATTTGGACAGGTTTACATAGTATTGTCACCGTTGTCCTGAACCAGAAGATTAATTTTGTTCTTGTGTTCAGTTGTTTCTGAACTTCCTCACTCAGGCCTCATCATTTTAACAATTGATAGTACAGAAATACCAATGTGGAAAAAACTCCTCTGCATGGAGATATCCATGTGAATAGATCTTGTGAAAAATGATCCAATATAGAAGTCCAGGGGATTCAATAAAAAGGAAACAAGAGACAGAAAAAGAAAAACAAGACAGGAAAAACCCCTAAAATAACCAGCGAATTCTTAGGAAAAACATGAATCCATGCATGTGATACACTTTTTCCTAAAATATCCTTCGACTGAAAAGTCAGAGAGCTGGCAAGTTAGCACTTCTGTGTGTGCCTTACAGAAATGACCTTAATAACCTTTCATTTTCCTTCCTCCTGCTGCGCTCCTATTCGGTTTCCTACCTATGATTTTTTTTTTTATTTTTTTACAGTTGGCACTCCATGCAAACCAATGTTGTTACTTTTGGTTATGATTTTATATTTTAACCTTATTTTCTCCTTGACATTTACCTTCCCATCCATGATCTGTTTTTCCCTAGCAGCAGACCTTCTCCTTCTGTGTCACATAATAATAAGATCAAAAGGGTAGACGTGGGCTGCTCAGAGCCTGGTCTCCTCTGCTGTAGTTCAGTCTCCAAGGTTAGATCTATTATTATTTCACGTTTACCTTCTTTTCAGTTGTGCCTGTGGAACAAGTAATAAATGTCTTCTCAACTCTTATATTTTGCTTTTGCCTCCCCTCTCCACTCTTCTACAGCTCTAATGGCCAGGAAAACAAATACTGTTTTGACAGCGGGTTCCTAGTCGTATATACAGATGTGGTTTTGTATACAACAATTAATCTTGAGTTAGCCAGTTCTGAAAAACAGTTAATAGAGAAAATCGCACACATTTTTTTTAAATGATAGAGTTAGACCTTTTGTTTTTCAGCACTCCCCTTCTCTTGCTGTGAGCAAATACTTCTTATAAAGGTCAGAGAGAGAAAATGTCCTGAAAGATTCTTTTCCTTTCACTTTGAATGTTAGAGCTTTACTTCTGAGGCAGACTGTGACAATATTTTACATTTAGATTAAAATATGACTTTTGTTTCACCTGAAATGCTCTTGGAACCTCATGTGCTTCACCTGGGAGAAATATTTATATGTAGATAATACAGCTATTATTAACCTATTCTAACAAATCTACCGTGCTTCCCCTCAGAATTAGCCGTTTATGGTTCAGAGCATATCTGGCCAAGAGATACTCAAAGTTCTAACTTCCTCTTAGCTAACTAGAACACTGTGTGGGCAGCTATGTTACTCAGCAGAATTACCCATCATGAGGATGAGTAATACCTCCTAACATTTTCCAAATCCTATGTATACACGAATTGCCTTAAAATTCTCTTAGCTATTTTTTAAGGAAATGGGAAGAATGTGAAAACATAAAGAATATTTAGAACAAGTGTTAATCCCAAACAGTTTAAAAATAATAACAAACTCCATGGGGATTTCAATCTGGGAAAGATATAATGGTTAAGGAATTTAAACATCTCAAGGTCCCTTTTTTGCACTTCAACAATAATAGCTGAGGTCTAATTTGAGAAGATTCTAGAACTAATTGATGTGGTCGGGAAGGTACATTTTCTATTTTTGGTTTTCATAGAATCAAGGACTTTGTTAGTTTTAAATAATATGCTCAAGACTTATTTTTGTTATAATTTGATGCATTTGGAGATTTAGTATTAAAGCCTCATGATTAGGGTTAACACACAAAGTTTTAGGAGATGAGATTTTACAAGATAATGGAATATTTCTAAGGTAAAGAACAATTTGATTTCCTCTTTCTCTGAGGTACTTTTCAGAATGTATTGGTTTCTTTTGAACAAAATACTATATCTTTTGTGCATGTTAGATTGCCTTCCTGGCCCCATTCTTCAACTGTGCCTGCAGCCATGCCCTTACCACGGCCTCATCATGGGGAAGTGCATTTCCTACCCTTGCTTGACTTTGGAATTGGTTATGTGACTTGTTTTAACAAATAGAAACAGGAATGACATACCATTTCCAAAGCAAGGGTTTTAACAGGCCTTGTTTGTTTTATCTTTTTTCTTTTCTTTTTTCTTCCATCATCATCATGAGAAGAACCTGTACTGGTTAATCGATTACTCAAAAGTGGATCCATGAGACTCCCATCCCCCACTCCAACCCCGCAGTGTTACTCATTGAGCTTTGGTAAGATACACCTCTGTTCTAGCCAGTGCATGCGAAACAGATCCACCAGCCTCCCCAGCTGAGCCTCACAAAGTTGGGTATGTGTGAGAATTAGTGATTATTGCCTTAGAAAATCAGAATTCGATTCAACATTGTTAAAGGGTATAATGACATACAATAAACAGCACATATTTAAAGTACATATTTTGATGAGTTTTGACATGTGTGTAGACCCACAAAACCATCATCGCAAAATTACCATCACAAGATAATGAACATAGCAATCATTCCCAAATTCCAAAATTTGCTCACCCTCCTTTGTTTATTTGTCCTTCCCACAGCTCATTGCCCACCTCACCTGAAGGCAACCACAGATCTGCTTTTCATTCCCATAGTGATGTTTTCTAGAATTTTATCTAAATGAAATCATGTAGTAGATACACTCTTTTTGTCTGCTTCTTGTCAGCAAATTTTCTTTGAGAGTCATTGATGCAGTAGCATATATAAATAGTTTATTGCTTTTTATTTCTGAGTAGTTTCCTATTGTGTGGATATTCCACAGCAGTCTTACCCATTAACCTTTAAATTGCTGTTCGTGTTGTTTCCACTTTGGGGGCTACTAAAAATAAAGCTGCTATGAACATTCAAGTACAACACTTTGTATAAATATACGATTTCCTTTCTCTGGAGCAAATGCCTAAGAGTGGAATGACTGGAACATATGGTAAATGTATATTTAACTTATTAAAAAGCTGCCAGACTGTTTTCCAAAATGGTCGTAGGATTTTACATTCCCAACAGCAGTATATGTGAGTTCCAGTCAATCCATATCCTGGTCAACACTAGATGTGGTCAGTCCTTTAAAATTTAGACACCCCAGGTATGTGGCCGTATATTCTCATAATTAATTTGCATTAACCTAGTAAACAGAGTCATGAAATACCTTTTAAAATACCTATTTTCATCCATATATCTTCTTTGGTGAAGTGTCCAAATCTTTGCTAGTTTAAATTAGGTTGTTTGTTTTCTTATTATGAATTTTGTTAGATCCTTATTAGTAGATTTTTATAAGTCCCCCACACATTTTGGATAGACTCCTTTTATCAGGTATGAACTCTGCAAAGATATTCTCCAAGTCGATGATGTGTTTTTTTCTGAGTGGTGTTTTCTGAAAGTTCTATTTATCAGTTTGTTCTTTAATGAATAGAACTTTTTGTTTTCTATAGAGGAAACTTTTGCAAAACCCAGGTTACACAGATTTCCCCCTATGTGTCTACTAGAAATTTTATAGTTTTAGGTTTTAAATTTCCAGCTATGATTCATTTTGAGACTCATTATCTATGTATGTGACATTCAGACCATTTTTTAATTTTTGTTTATTCGTTCATTTTGGGAGTTGATATTCACTAGTTTCAGCACCATTTGTTGAAAAGAGAATCCTTTTGTCATTGAATTGCCTTGGCATTTCATAAAAAATCAAACTGAGCTGTATTCAATTTCACTGTTCTATTTGTCTAGCTTAACTCAAAAATTACACTGTTTTGCTTACTGTGGCTTTATGATAAACCTTGAAATCAGGTTTTGTTAGCCCTTTCATTTTGTTCTTTTCTCCCCCCCAAATTTTCATGTTTTAATAGTCCTCTATCCTTGCTTATCTATATAAATCATAGAATCCACTTATCATTTGCTTTGAAAATCTTACTGAAATTTTGATTGGTATTATATTGGTACTATATGTTGATTTGGGGAAAATTGACTTCTTAATACTGATTAGTTTGATCCATGAACTTGCTGTGTCTATCCATTTATTTATGTCTTTGTAAATTATTCCCATCTCTATTTGCATTCATTTGTCTCCGCTATGTTTGCAATTTTTAGCACGCAGTTAATGTAATTGCTTGTCTAATTTATCACTAACTGTATTTTGGATGCAATTTAAATGGCGTTGTTTTTAAATGTTTGATTTTTTAGTCCATAAAATACATTTGATTAGTATATTGATCTTGTATCATGCAAACTTATTAAGTTCACTTATTAGCTAGATGAATTTTGGTGTAAATTCAGCAGGAAATCTACATTGATAATTATGTCATTATCTAATAAAGAAAATCTTTCTTCTTTCTTTACTGATTCTATGTCTATAGTTTCTTATTCTTCTTATTTTTCCAGGAAAAAATATTGATAGAACTGTCCACACCATGTGGAATAGAAGAGGTGAAAGTGAACGGCCTTGTCTTATTCCTAATGTGCAGGGAAAACATGCACTTTTTCACTATCTATTTATGAGATTAGCTGTGTGGCTTAGATTCTGCAGATATTAAGCTGGTGAAATCCTAGGGATACTTCATTTGTCTCTTCTTACAGAGG
Organism: Suricata suricatta; assembly: GCF_006229205.1. Classification (NCBI taxonomy): domain Eukaryota; kingdom Metazoa; phylum Chordata; class Mammalia; order Carnivora; family Herpestidae; genus Suricata; species Suricata suricatta. Next base: position 121,400,962 of record NC_043706.1, read on the forward strand.
TCACTATGCTGCCTAATATCAAATATCATTAAATCATCATTTCATATACTTTGCCTGTTTTGTTTTAATTTTTTCAGATATAAAGGTTAATCTAGGCCTTGCTACCTGATCTTGGCTAGAAGTGCAATTCTAGTTTATTAATTTTTGGCATGGGCATGAAAACAGCTCAACAAGACAAGGAGAGTCTTTCCCACTATCATTACAGTATAAATATATAAATGTATGGGAAAAATAAACTTTGGCACCTACCTCACACCTTCCCCAGACTGAATTGGGATGTAGCTCAGACTTAAGGTAAAGCTAAAACTATAACACTTGAAGAAAAAAACCCAAAGTAGTAGAAAATTTTGTGTGTGAAGCATTGGCTCAGAAATGGCACAAATACTAATATAATTTCATCAAAATGAATAACTTTTGTCAATATAAAACATCATTAATGATATGAAAATTCAAGACATAGTTTGGTAGCATACTGAACAAGGTGTTTACTTTTAGAATATGCAAAGAAATTTTACAAGCCCACAATATAAAAAATAAACAACTGAAAAAAAATTAAGAAACCTAAATGTGTGTGTGTGTGTGTGTGTGTGTGTGTGTGTGTGTGTGGGCTTAAAGTTCATGAAAAGTTGTTCAGCATCATTGGTCATGAAGCAAATGCAAATTATAGAGTCACCAGGGTAGCTCAGTCAGTTAAGCCTTCAACTTCAGCTCAGGTCATGATTTCATGGTTGATGAGTTCAAGCCCCGCATCAGGCTCTGTGTTGATGGCTCAGAGCCTGGAGTCTGCTTCATATCCTGTGTGTGTGTCTCTCTCTGCCCCTCCCCTACTTGTGAGCACTCTTCCTCCTTCTCTCTCTCTCTCTCTCTCTCTCCCTCTCTCTTTCTCTTTCTTTTTCTCTCTGTCCCTTTCTCTCTCAAAAATAAATAAATAGTAATAATATTTAACAAAAGAAAATTTAAATTATGATTTGTTGCAATAACCTTTTGAGCCACTGTGATCCTACAGTTAGAAAACATAATGGCTAATGTTGAGGAAGAAGACCAGCTAAGACTCTCACTCATTGCTGTTGGGAGTGTAATTTAGTACAATCACTTTGAGAATCTCACTTTTTTACTATATTTATATGTATAGATATACATATCTATAATCTTTATTCTTATAATTACTAGCTATCTATATCCATCTTAGTAAAGAATTTAATTCCTGTTTTTACTCAAGAGAAATGTCTACAAAAAGAGTTGTGAAAGAAAGTTTGTAGTGGCTTTTCTTAAGCCAGGTAAAGGCTGGAAACAAAGCAAATGTTTATCAATAGGATAAAAAATGGACACATATGATATCTTCTTAGCATAGGATAATACTTTTCAATAAAAACAAAGTAAAGTACACATACACAGCACCACGTGAATGGAAATCAATCCACGATGGTGAGCAAAGGGAAGAGGCACAAAATTGTAGATATTGAGTAATTTGATAAACATGTTGTTTTAGAATAGGAGCAGGAGTGGCTGGAAGAGTATGGGATGGAAGTGCTCTCTTACTCTGATTCTGGTGGTGGTGGTGGTGTGGATTACACACTTATAAAACTTATGGAAATATACACTTAAAATATGTATGTTATACACATGTAAGTTTTATTTAAATGTAAATAAAACATCAATGCAGATAAAAGAATAAAGCTTCTAATGTTATAACATCGCAGCAAATAAATTTTCAGCACTGATATAGAGTCACATACATTTTGAAATCTATTTGACAGTAAATTTGCACTCTATATGCAAGCACTTAAAACTGAGTATCTGGGGTCACCTGGGTGGCTCAGTTGGTTAAGTGACCAACTTTGGCTCAGGTTATGATCTCATGGTTCATGGGTTCAAGCCCTGGGTCAGGCTCAGTGCTGACAGCTCAGAGCCTGGAGCCTGCTTCAGATTCTGTGTCCCCCTCCCTCTCTGCCCCTCCTCCACTCACACTTTCTTTCTCTCTCGCTCTTTCTCTTTCTCTCAAAAATAAACATTAAAAATTTTTAAATAAAAAATATTTAAGAAACTGATTATCTGTATCAGCGAAGGACATTTTGTTCAAAACAGTGCATAGCAAACCACTTCAGAAAGCATTTGGTATGCCCACCATCACATGAAAGGAAACATGTGGATGTAGTAAGTATGATGGGGGACAACGCAGGCAAGTTAGGCAAACTTTGCTCAGGGTTTGAAAACTAATGAATGTCTCCACATCTGTGATTTCCTTAAACTAGAAATTGACTACAAGATCACTGAAAGGAAGTATAAATTTCCAGATTCAATTTTGTAAGATTATCCTTAGCTCCCCTTAAGTATGAATACATACATATATATATATATATACATATATATATATGTTTTATATATTAGACATGGTCAGAGAAGGCTTCTCTTGAGGTCATAACTTTTGAGGTGTGACCCAAAAGTTGAGATTGTGGGGAAGAGAAGTCTAAGGAAAAGAAATAGCAAATAAGAAGGTTCTGAAGTATAAAAAAAAAAATCTTAAAATATTTTAGAAACAAGAAGGTCAGTGTGGTTGGACCATCAAAAGCAAGGAGTTGCATGACACAGATAATGTAACAGAAGATAGGATATTAAAATGGGATTTGAAGACTCATTAAGGAGTTTGACTTTTAATCTAAGAAAAATAAGAAGATATAATAGTATTGAGCAGTGGTAGGGAAGGATCTGAGTGTCATTGTTCAAACACCACTCTATATGTGTAAAAACGGATTATAGAAAGGCAAGATGGAATTTATTACAGCAATTTGGATACACATTGATGCTCTTCTGAGATAGAGGGATACATGTGATGAAACTTATGCTTTGCTAAAAAATACTCTTCCCATTTGCCAAAAAAAGCTGAATAATAGACTTAGCAAGTAAATATTCTAGCGTTAGTTTTGAGCCAATCTCAAATTCTGTTTTAGCTTTTTTAATGTTTTACAATATTTTCTTTTTTAGTTTGAGAAAGAGAGAGCAGGAAGAGAGGAGAGAGAGAATCCCAGGCACGCCTTGTGCTGTCTGCACAGAGCCCAATGCGGGCCTCCATCTCTCCATCTCACAACCATGAAATCATGACCTGAGCTGAAACCAAGAGTTGGATGCTTAACGGACTGCCTACTCAAGAGCCCCTCTCATAATATTTTCAAGTAATATTATATAACGTTTTCTATCTGGGTACACATATGAAAGTGAAGCATTAAGATGATTACAGAAAATGTGTTTGTAAAAAATGTAAAAATTAGTTTCCAAAAACTTTCTTTCTGAAAGTGAAAAAAAAGTACCATGGAACAGAAATAAAATTATCACTTTAATAAAACGTCCCTTCAATGTGCTCTCCCAATTCCTAATATTTTGGGTTAGTAGGATATTATGTTCATAATAAATGCTGTATATAAATAAAACATGTGTCTATGTATACATTCACACTAATTCACTAACTATTTCATGATGTGTTTACTTTGTCCTTAGTAATCCACCTGGTAAATGACCATGACTAACACTTCTTTAGAGTCTTATTTATGCCAAGGAATTTGTTAAGCCAATGAAAGGAATTCTCCAATATGTTTTAAATGAATTGCGTATTCTATACATTTAGGTATGTCTGGGGAATTTGTGTTATTTATCTAAATCATTAATTCACAAGTACAAGTTAAACTTTTCTGCGACTTATTTCATTCATATTTTTGTTATTTCTTTTCATATTACTGAACTAAGCAATAATTACTCTGAATGCATTCCATGATAACTTAGGACTTATTTTCTTTTTAATTCTATGTGCACTATTTACTATGAATACTGGGTCTTTTTTTCTATTTTTATGTCAATATTATTCTGAATAATATTGTTCATCAGTACGCTTTTCAGTCATGAATATGCTGAAGTCAATGGGTAAGCATATTTTCTACTACATAAGTGATAATGTGACAGCTTTGAAATCTGCTGTTGTAGTAAAACACTTAATACCATTGGCAATATTGACAATATTTTCATATTATTTTACTGTCACAAAAAGATAATAGATGAAATGCACTGAGATGTACTTACATAAGTTGGGAAAGCTAAGCATTTCAATATCTTCTTATTTGGTTAAGACAGAATATGAGTAATTTATATTTTGGAGCTAATTGCTACACACATATATTTTCTATACTTGAGTCAGAACCAAAGTCAGTGAATTCTATTCTTACTGTACATTTGAGAGACATATACTGCATAAACCTCAAGTAAAGCAGAAATGGAAAGTTGATTTATGTTATCAGATATGTGCTATTATTCCTCTGGGAAAAAAATGATGCCCATCCTTTCAAACAGTATGATTTCAAAACAAAACACTGACAAGGGGTCCAAATTCTAAATATTCCCTTCAGAATTTTCTGGACTAGAAAATGCTTGTTGCTATTGAATGAATTTTACGTATAGAAACAAATAGGATGGTATTGTTTTAGCTACCTTTCCTGGTAATAGCTTTATTCTGTATTCTTTTTCAATGTAACAATACCCTGTAAGACAAGAAAGAATATCTCTGTGTTCAATCTTTTGATTTCACCTGAAATGAAGTTGCTCTGCCCCTCAATCAATATCTCAGTGCTGAGTTGATTACATGTTTGACGTTTGTAAAGGGATGAAAGAAGTCTGAGATATTGCTCCTGTGATAAGTGGGAATGTGCAGGAACAACCCGAGTTATAACTGCACAGAGTTGTTATTTTTTCTTTTCTTGTCAGACTATGCTGTTCGCAGAACTGGTTTGGGAATCTGACACCTGTTGTAAACTGAAATTAGTGAAAAATTCCATTCAACTGAGAAGTGTCTAGTAAGGTCAGAAAGAAGTAACAATGAAAGCTGTCTTCTTAAGCATGCAAATTAATGCACAAAATTAACTACCTTCTTAATTCTCTTATAACTCCGACTTAACTATCTACATGATTGTTAACATTTTCTCCATGAAAGAAAAGTTCACTTTTATAGTTTTTGTATCGTTGTTTAGAATGGGGGCAGTATTGGTAAGGGCAAGAGGCAAGATGTGCCAATAAGTTAAAACTCATTGGCTACAGAGTCATAGAAAAGGCTATGACCTTCTTGAGGCCACAGGGTAGAAAATAACATTTGACAAAGGGAAATCCCATTGTGTCTTCTTCTGGTACTATAGACCATGCATGGTTTAAGGAACATACGACTAGATAGGATGATTGGGAAGGTCATCCAAAGCACCTCATTTTCTTTTTTTTATCATTCAGCAAGAATATAACCATATATAAAAGCAGGTTAAGCAGATATTTCTGAGATAGTAATTTAGGAGGATATCTTCAAAGTCTCTTCCATTGGTCTGCCTCTTTCAGCTTCTTCTTCTTCTTCTTCTTCTTCTTCTTCTTCTTCTTCTTCTTCTCCTCCTTCTTCTCCCTCTCCTTCTTCTTCCTCTTCTTCTTTTCGAGAGAGGCAGAATGTGAGATGGGAGGAACAGAGAGAGTGAGAGAGACACAGGATCTGAAGCAGGTCCCACGCTCTGAGCTGTCAGCACAGAGCCTGACTCAGGGTGTGAAATCCCAAACCACAAGAGCAGGACCTGAGCCAAAGTTGGCAGCTTAACCTACTGAGCCACCCAGGCACCACTGGTCTGCCTCTTTTAGCATTCAGTGTATAACTGTCAGGGAACATGAGGCTGATTTCTCTAGAAGGTCACTCTTAATTGCCCTTTTGTGGCTTGAGAGTATTTAAAATTTACTTCTAGTTGTGCATTAGTTTTGAGAATTAATAGCTGAGTGATTTTCAAACCAAGTTCAACAGAGCTCTACAGATAGCACAGGGACAACTATGGGGAGCAAGGGAGAGATCAGATGCTGGCCTTAGAGTCCATACAAATTTTAACAGCAGCTGTTCCACTTTTATGGGTCTGTGTTTTCCTGTACCATTTTGATTGAAGACTCGTTACTGCTAAAGATGTTGTATGATATAGGTCAGGTGTGGGGGAAATATGTTGAGAAGTAGGAGTAATTGTGCTTCTATTCCTTTTTGTACTCAACAAATTCTCATCGTGCACCTATGTAGCTTAAAATAATAGCAAGCCACAGAGGAAGGAAGGGATTCTCTGTTTTCTTATGAAAACAGGGAAAACACAAAGAGGTCAGAAGCTACAGAGGTGATCTTGGTCAGGCAGGAGGGACCCAAAAGAGGGAATTGGAGCCATAAATGCAATGGTAGGAAAATTTAAGCTGGCATCTGCTCTGACTGAGAAAAGTTAATGACTTCCAGTATGTTGAGGCTGCATTATAGAACTGTTTGTTTGGGTTTTGAGCTTTTTACTGGCACAGTTTGTGCTTAATATAATTAAGCAAAAGCATTTTTGTGAGGCCTCAATAACCTCTATCATTCAATATTGAATAATATATCATGGTGCTAATCAAAGTGTCAAATATGAAATATTTTACTGAATAGCTTTGACACCCTGTGATTTGTGACAAAAGAAAGTCTGGGCTAAATTTTCATAATTAACCATCTACATTAATAATTCATTTGCATGTAGTTTCCAAATTATGGGTATTAACTTTTCTTTAAGGCATATTAATGGTTCATAAGTAAACAATTATATTGTATATTATACAATCATTTTTGTTAGTGGCAATTACTAGCAATTTCAATAGGACTTCCCATTTTTTGGGGAAAAACATGTAAATAAGTCAGTAAAATGTTGGAGGTTGAGTATATCTATTTTAAGATACAGCTAAGATGTTTTTGTTTCATTATTATGTTTAAATGTTCTTAAAAATGTTTTAATGTTATTTATTTCTGAGAGAGAGACAGACAGGCAGAATGTGAGTGGGAAGGGGCAGGGAGAGAGAGTGAGAGAGAGAGAGAGAGAGAGAGAGAGAGAGAGAGAGCTGTCAGCAACAGAACCTGATATGGGGCTCGAACCCACAGACTGGACAGCAAGATCATGACCTGAGCTAAAGTCAGATGGTTAAACATCTGAGTCACCCAGGTGCCCTAAATGTTCTTTTAGATCAAGCATTCAAAGTCATGCAGAAATAAAATTAAATAAACTAAACATGTTCTTACAAATAGTGATGAGATTAATTATTTTGATTGCTGTTTTAGTCACCCTTCTTCAAAAACTGTCAAATGAAACATAAGTCCATACTTGAAAAATAGAGAATATAGATCTTAAACTATATAATTCAGGCCAGAAAATACCGATATTTTTATATTTTGATATTTTTTACTTACCATATCTCACCAAGTTAGACCAAATATTGTGTAGTGGAAGGGTCACTGAATAGGGGTTCACATGATCTGGCTTCTAACCTCTGAAATGACTTTGGAAAGTGGATGCAAACTTTTTAAGCCTCAGTTATAAAAATTCATAATGAGAGGGTGATTTTAGTCCCTTTCAAGCCTATGAAAGGAAATGCTTTTTTATTTTTCTAAATAGCTTCTGAATGTTTTCCCTTTATTTCCATGAAGTAAACCTTTGTGGCTAAAGAAAATGTGCTTAATTAAAGTTATTTTCTATTGGAGATATATCTGAAGTATGTATCCAGCTACAAATAACTTCAAGATTATGCTATGATGCTGAACAATGGATCAGGGACTTTGAGAATTTTTGTCTTAGTTCATGAAATCATTTTTGCACTTTCTTTCAGAGATTCAGTCTATTATGGGTTTGAGCAATAATACTTGTATTTTTGTGTAGATCTAAGTAGAGCTTAAACAGACTCTCATTTGATAGATAATTGGTGCTACATCATAGATATGTGATGATGATGATAGATAGATTAATAGATAATAGGTAGATGAACAGATAAGGAGATAGATGGATGATTATCATAAACAGTATAGTATCATATACATAATAATCCTTGCTTTAAGGTAAGAAGATGCTCAAATTTCCTATATTGATCAACATACTATATAATATATTCATGAAAAGAACTTTTATAATTTTTGTAATTGCAGTGTGAATAGCCAGTCACTAATATAAGTGGCAGAGCATGGGCTCCATAGACCAGGGAACTCTTGGGGAATGACAGGCAGCCAACCATGACCAGAGCAATGAGGACCCAAGAAAAGTAGAAGAGGCAGATTTGCTGGCCTGATATGGCAATACTAAAAGATCAGCAGCCAAAAATCTAATGTAAACTTTGTAGAACTGAGCCATGTTACATTCTTTCTCAGCAACACTTCATATTCATATGAAGCCTGTTGAAAAGAATTAAAATCAATTAAAATACTTATTGAAATTTCTGGAAATGTGAGATGGGATTACATGTCATGATACATATAAACTCTGTTGAAAACTTCTCTAGATATGCTACTTCTCAGTCTCACATGATATGGCATGGCTTCTATCTGTGAACTGGTCTTTTTGCTCCTTCTTTATTCTTAAACTATCCTACATGCATTGACTTCTTTCTTTTCTACATTTATTTTTATAGTTATCCCTTTGCCCTTTGATGCAAATTTATCTAGAATTTCTAATATGCTTCTAATTCTCCTCTTAATTCCTTACTCAATTTACTATAACAAAGAGAGGTGTAAATCCTCCCATACCAATAATAGCTTTTGTCATTATTACACTAACAAGTACATGAGTGTGAGATAAAAATCAGGAACCCAGCAGAAGCACATATCAGTGATGTAGAGGTCCAATGGGAAGGGAAGTTGGAAGCCTTGAGAACTATTTACTGCAGATATTACATAGATATTCTGACTAATCAGTAGATCCAAAGCAATTATGCACAATTATTTGAAGTGAGCTCCAAGTTCAGACAAACTAGAGACTTGAAAATTGTGTAAAGTAGAACTGGCAGGCTATCAGTTCTAGTGATTCTATGGTGGGGAACGGGAATGGACAATGAATTCTGGTATCAAGAAACTGGGTGAAGATTTAACTATAGATAATTAAGGATGCCAGGAAGAGAATGCTGTCACATGTACCTACAGTTCTGATCTCCTTCTGGCACTTATCCATCTATTTTAAAAGCTGTGTTCTCATAGGATTTATTTTTTGTTTTGTTTTTTTTCCCTCCATAATATTTTATTGTCAAATTGTTTTCCATACAACACCCAGTGCTCTTCCCCTTAAGTGCCCTCCACCATCACCACCACCTCTTTTCCCCCCTCCCCCTTCCCCTTCAACCCTCAGTTCATTCTCAGCATTCAATAATCTCTCAAGTTTTGCATCCCTCTCTCTCCCCAACTCTCTCTCCCTCCTCCGCTCCCCCTGGTTCTCCATTAGGATTTAAAAATGGCCAGGGCTAGTCTCAAATTTATTTGATCATGATTGTGACCATTTTGGTGGCAGTGAAATGAAAGAATCTAACACTCATAACTGATAATTATTAGTAGTTTAACTAATCAGTATATAACATTTAACTATTTACCATATATATGATTAAAATGTATGAAATTGTTGTTAAAACATTTTTGATGTACTAAAGAGACAAATTGTTATAATTTAAAATAATATATACACAATTAGCATTGACCAAAATCCTACAATTTCTTCTGCAATTCTTACATGTTGGAACGCAGAAAAAGTGGGTAGATGACTGTGCTTCCACAGTATTCCCACGAGAGCTTCCCACCTTGACTCTCTAGCCTAGCTGTGACCATCGGTGGCAAATTCCTGGAAAGTTCTGACCTGGGCAGCAGGAGGAATTCCGTACTTATATGGGACATGTCTACACTGGTAGATTTGAAACCTGAGTGAACGCGTCCTCAACTTCAGTTCCTCCAGGCATCCCACTGGATTTGTAAAGATTAACAACATTGAATTGTCTTGTACTTTGAGTATGTAGAGAGGCTTCTTTTTTTCAACAGTGTACAGACTGATAAGCAGAACAACTGAAATCACACTTGAGTGAGGTTTTTCTATAATTTAGGCAATGACCATCAATGATAAAAAGATAATAAAACTATTCTTTCTCTCCAGAAGTTATTAGGAAAGAGAGTCAAGCATATTAAAAAAAAAACTAAAATAATACATACAATTATTGGGCATGAGCCAAACACAACTTTAAGTTCTATGCATCTGTTCCCTTGTATAATGCTTTAAACAATATGAAACATATTCTTATGCCCATTTTAAAGATAAGGAGATTGAGATACAGAGATTGTGAGGAGCGTGTTCCAGGTTGCACAGCTCGTCAGTCATGGAATCATGATTCCAACTCAGGGCATCAGTTTTGGGACCAGCATTTACTCAGTGTCACAGAATCACTTCAAAAACAAGACAATACTACATGCCATAGAAATGCAGATATAAATGGGATAAGTTCTGTTACGTTGGAAAAAATGGATCCAAGATTATAGCTCTAGAGATATTTGTGTTGGCTTTAAGGAGAAGTGGGGGTGAGGAAGGACGTCTCAGACAACGAGCATGTACATTTAAAGTTGTATAAGCATAAAAGTATAATATGTTATATTTAGAAAATGGTGAGAGGCCAAAGTAGCCTAGAGTTCTGTCTCCACGGGGTTGGAAGAGAATGAAAAGGCTGGATGGTAAAATGTGGCCCGCTGCAAATCACTTTGCATTGTCTCATCCAAAATAAATTCCTCATTTAAAAAAAAAAAAACTTTATCTTTAAATAAAATCACTCAACATAGTCAAATCTTTCTTGTGTGTTTGATTGCAAATGAGGTAAAATGAGGGCATCACATCCGGGATAAGATATTCAGTGCTAGCACCCCAGCATTGGACAATGAATGGTATGAAAACTAGTGTAAGGAGGCAGGACAACAAATCTGCTGCGTCCTTGGTGTGTGAACCATGACCTATGGCAGTTTCTTTACTGGGCCTTAGGGACTTTTTGAACATGCACAGTTTGTGTGTAGCACAAAAAGAGAAAAAATCGTCAATGATAAGCTATAAAATGGGAGCATTGGCAGATTGTAAATTCTATGCAAGGTAAATTGCTAAGGGATGATTTCCAGCACAGGGCTGTGGCATCGAGAAGTCACCAAGAACTTTAATGTAGGGTGTTCACCTTCAGAATATGCCTTCAGTAATCTGTTTTGGCATAGAAAAATACTAGATCCTATATTTATGTATTCAATATAAAGCTCTACCATACCCTTCTTTATAGGTTTATTATGCAAAAGAGTATCCCTAGATTTAGCAGTTTCGCTGTTCCTTTTTTAACATGAAATGGTTTTTAAATGTGTTTGAATCTATAGGTTTCCCTTTCATCCACTTATTTTCCTAACAACCTGTATGATAATTATTACCATAGTCCCTTGAGGACAAGTTTTCGTTAAATATTTTTAGTCCTATATCACCTACTTATCTGCAATAAATGGGCAACATATATTTTGCTAATGAAGATACTAGATTAGGTAAGTGGAATAGTTATTTGTAGACAAGAGTAAAGTTATTAATATAAATTATTTAGAAGCATTAGTCACACAAATTGATAAAGTGCTATTAGAGTACATTCATATCAGTTAAATTAATTTTATGCACCTTTCAGCCATTAGAAAAAGACATCTTCTATTTCTGTTCTATTTCCAAGCTTTAAAATTAGCATGCATCTTTCATATATTTTACTATAAATAAAGACTCTCTAAATTGTTGCGAAAACAAGTCATAGTGAGATGATGATCTCAAGGGTATTAAAAAGAAGTAGACAATTCTGTTAAACATTTTTTTTCTGCCTTCTGTGACCTGCTAATTATTTAACACAAAAAGAATGATACATTAACTGAATAAATTAGCTGATAAGTAAAAAAAAATGTGATTGCTAGAAGACATAGATATAATTCCTGTTATTTTTCGGTCTTTTAAAGTTTTAACTAGTTATGATCCAATTACAGGTGTTTCTCATTTTAGTGAGTTAGAGTATTTAGGGTATCAGAACTTTGATTCTCAGATGATACCATTTAAGATTATATTCACATTTTCCTACTAGAATTTATTTTCACTTGAAATGTATATTAAGTTACTGTTATTAGTATTTTAGGCTATATAAAGCAAAAAAGCAATGTTATTTCAAATATATTTATCAATATGAAATATTGATAAATGAACCAAAATATATTTTTGCAATTACCTATAGATATTTAAAGAATAGTAAATAGTATGAGGTACATCCAGACAATGGAATTTATTCAGCACTAAGAAACTAGCAAGCTACGAAATGGTCATATACCATATGATTCCAACTATATGACATTCTGGAAAATGCAAAACTTATGGAAAACCAGTACTGGTTACCATAATGATAGATTGAAGTCATTATACATTTGTCCAAACCCATGTTATGATCAACACCAAGAGTGAATACTAAGATGAAAAAGAGATATTTCATGAAAGTTCTTTAAGGCAATAGAAATAAAAAATGCATAGGGTTAAAGTAACATGTAAAAATCTTGTTCACAGATTACAGGATTCTGATGTAAATAATTAAAAAAACAACAACACATATGTTATTAGAATTAGTTAATACATTCATCAAAATCACAGGCTACAAGATCAATATATAAAAGCAATTAGGGTTCTGTATACCAGCAAAAATGTTAATAGAAAGTAGATATTTTAAATTGTTTAAAATATTTATTTAAAATTGTATCAAGTACATCAAATAAATATTATAAATCTAAGAAAACATGTGCAAGGCTTCTACAAATAAATCTGCAACATATTATTGATAGAAAAATGTGAAGAGATATTCTCAATTTATGGATTTGAGAACCTAATAATGTAATGATGTCAATTTTTCTCAAAATATTCTGTATATTTAGAGTCTGTTTTTTAAGTTTATTTTTGAGACAGAAAGAGAGAGAGCACATGAGCAGGGGAAGGCAGAGAGGGAGACACAGAATCCCAAGCAGGCTCCAGGCTCTGAGCTGTTAGCCCAGAGCCCGACGTGGGGCTGTAACCCAGGAACTGTGAGATCATGATCTGAGCCAAAATCAAACGTTTACCCAATAGAGCTACCGAGGCACCCCTTAACTAGAGTCTTAATCAGGTTCCAATAAGATTTTGTGTGCAGGGTGTGTGTGTGTGTGTGTGTGTGTGTGTGTGTGTGTGTGTATTAATACAAAGGTCTACACATAACCAAGCTGATCTTGAAAAGGAACAGAGTGGAAAGACTTAATTTTATAGCCATCAAAAGTCATTTTATTGCTCTTTTGCCTGCAGTCTTATCTCGAAATGACACCTCACTGAGGCATTCACATAGAAAATGTGTTGCTTTGTGTAACTCAGATTTACATTTGTGGCAGAACTTTGATGCTCTGGCCTATTAGAGGGTTAAAGGACTTTTTGTAGCTCAGCCCAGATGATTATTTCCATTCAAATAGCTCTGTAAAATATAACTGTGGTTTTCTTTAGGAAGTAAATTTGTGCTTAATTTTTTCATCAATTTTGAAATTACCTTCACCTAAAATTTCTAAGCTTTATAAATAAATACAAATTTAATATACTTGGCATTTAGTTATTAATATAAAGATCAAAATAGTTCACTATTGGCATAGAGGTGGAAAATTAGACTAATAGAATATAGAAAAACTAATGCATATATGGACAGTTTATTTACAACATTGTACTGCACAGAACAAAGAAAATAATCTTTTCAATAAAATTATCCTGCATTAATTGGATATATCCATTAAAAATATCTTGACCTGTACTTTATCTTCTATTAACATGGAGATTTCTAGTCATAAAAAGATAACATGAAGAGAATATGATGTTAAGTAATGTACTAAGCAATAATATTTGTAACGACAAAGTGTGAGTTTTCAGAATATTTAAAGGATTCCTACAAATCAATAAGAATGGCGGAGAAATAAAAAATCAAACTACCAAACAAATCATCAACCCAATAATAAAATGGACAAAAGATAAAAAGGGACAATTTCCAAAGAAATAATCCAAATAACCAAATGATATGAAATCATGCCTAATCTTCTTACTAGTCAGGGGAAATGCAAATTAAATACTTTGGGACACCACAAAACAACCACAAACATGGTTTAAATTAAAAAGAGTGACAATATCATTTGTTGCCAGAAATGTGCAGCAATACCAACTCCAAAATATTCCTGGTGGAAGTACAAATTAAAAAACTACTAGGAAAAGTAGATCAGCTGGTATCTACTAATGTTGGACATTTCTTATCATTTGATGTAGCAATTTGATTATAGAATTTATACACAACAGAATTATGTACATATGTGCAGCAAGACATAGTTGCAAAAATATTAATAGTAGAATTATTTTAACAGCCCCAAACTGACAGCAGAATTTGGATGAATAAACTGTGGTAGTTTCATCCAATAAGTACTATATAGTAATGAAAATGATTTAACTGTCTCCATCCACCCAGCATAAATCAAATGACAAATATCCTTGAGTCAAATCAAATTGGCCATATACAGATTGAGTGCAAAATTCTATTTATATAAATTTATAAAACCGTAAGGACTAATAGGAAATTTGAAATCAGGATAATGTAACCTTTTGGGTGTAGGTAGGCTCATCATCATTGGGTGTAGGGGCAGAAATGGAGCTGCTAGGATATTACTGGTCTCTCACTCTCTCTCTCTCTCTCTCTTTCTCTCTCTCTCTCTCTCTCTCTCTCTCTCTCTCTCTCTCTCTCTCTCTCTCTCTCTCTCTCTCTCTCTCTCTTTCTCTTACCTTTACTGGGTTACACACTTCATCAAGCTATATACATTTTCTATTTGTAAAATTTTTTCTATGCATAATATTTTTTAAAATTTAGGTCTAATACATTTGAAAATTACTTTTGGTAAATGAGTTAAATTTTAATATGTTCTGGAATTTTTGTAAACCATTAATATATTAATTTGTATTTTCTCTCTAAAAATGTAGTGCATTCTATACCATTTCTCAAGTTCCCTTCTAGAAAATACATATTGCAAAATATTCATTTGTGTGAAAAATTATTTGCCATACTAAGCATATCAAGGTTTTCATAATCTCATTTTTACTAATGTCCTCAAGCTCTGTTTTCTCTGTTCCTTGGTTATTACCTATTTGTAAACCACACTGGATTACACGCTGTCTTCAAATAAACCCACCTATCTCTTTCCTCCATACCTTACCATAGAGATGATTCCTCTTTCTGGAATATTTTTCTATCTGTAACACAGGTAAGCCCTAAGTAATTACAAGGCTCAAATTGGTATCTCCTTCAGAAAGACTATCATAACTCACCCAGTCTGTGTTACATGTTCTCCTCTTGCTTCTCAGAGTAACCTGAATTTATTCTATCGTAACCCTTATGATATTGATTTGAAAACGAATATGAACACCATAAACATATCTCATTCTTCTTTGTATTTGAGGCATCCCTCACAGTTTGCACACAATGCCAAATTAGTGAATTTATTTCATTTTTGAAATCAAAGACATTGTAACCTTTCTCAGAATTTTTGAGGTAGGAAAGCTGAGGTCCATCCAAGGTGCTGGGACTTTTCCATTAGGTCTACATGAAACGAGAGAGCCTCGGAGCCGGATTTTCAGACAAGAGCACATTCCTCTTCACCATTTGTGTAGAAAGCAACATGGTGGATTTGGTCATATGGAGATATTCAGTTTATTTCTACACGGATGCAGCATTTCTTTGGCAATGGCAGAAAATATCCCCAGCTGCAGATTTCCTTACAGATAAGGAATGGCATATTTTCTATGAGTCTGTGTTTTTGTCAGGTTGCTCGGTCAGCACACGAATGCATGTGAAATGGGCTTAGACAAAGCAGCACACCGATGAGGGATCCGATGGCTGGTTTTCTGCTCTGTATTTGTGATGCTTTCAAGATTATTAAGAGGATTAATTGATTTGATTTATATAAGAGTGCCTGCCATATGATAAAGGCTGGAAAATGTTAACTATCATCATCATTTTCTTTCTTGCACACTTAGAAATTGTGTTTTTCTATTACGTGAACAACTTTGAAGTGGCATAAAAGCACACAGTGTATGTCTATGCAAGTGGGTGCTGTATTGAAATGAGGAAGGGTTAGGTAATAAATTGCGCTTCAACACTAAAAATCCTCCAATGAAGAATGAACAGAACCTTATATTAACACCAGTTTCTTCCTATGCACCTGTTCATGTGCACAATGAGTACATGTGGGTCTGGCAGACTGGAACGGCTACAACTTAGCCTACAATACCTCCTCCCTCACCTCCTCTGCTATGATTGTAATGAAACTTTGTTCCCATGCACAGTTTTCATTGACTGCGGGCAAATACGAGTAAGAAGAGTAAATCCTACAGTTCTAAGGCTGAAATGGCACTATTTTAAAAAATGAAAGATTTTAACTTAAATGAAAGAAAACACCAATATCTCTGAGACTTGGAAATATGTAGCTTTCATCATAGCCTCGAGCTCATCCTAAATAGTGCAAATTTGTTGGGAAGTATTATATGCCTGCAAACAATTTTCTACAAAAACATAGAGAGTCTGATATTATCTGATATTATTTTAAGAACTCTTAAAAGAGGCCTTTCTATTCTTCTGTAATGATCCATAGACCCTTTGAACATAGCATAAAGAATCTTTAATTTAGAAAAATTGGTATGAACGCTACAAACCATAGCAACACAAATTCTACTTAAGCATGATATTAGGGCCTCATCACTAAAAAAGAACTAGCTAATTTTAATTCATTTTCCAGTTTCCAGTAAAATGATATTTACTCTACCAAATAAAATGGATAAGCTCAATGACACGTGAATATGTATTATGGATTAGATAAAATATGTTTTTATTAAAAATAGTCTCAGATGGTCTATATTCATTAGTAGTTTCCTATTACAAAAATTATGTTTGAGACAATCTGTTTTTTTCTACCACGCACTGCAATTAATTATCAATGTATTTTTCCCAGTAGTTAATTTATGTTTCTCTTATTGATAGAATTAATTATATGATTATATGATTCACTTTTAGAGCTGAAAGGCGTGCTGTAATTTTATTCATTGCTAAATACTATTTTTAATATAGGTGTATTAGTCTCCTGTGGCTGCTGCGAGACAGAGCCAAAAACTAAAAATGACAGAAATATATTACTTTGCAGTACTGAAGGCTAGAGGAGTCAGTAATCTATAGGGCAGAACCATGATCCTTCTGAGAATCTGGGTAGAATTTTGTTCGCCTTCTTCTGGCTCTGGTGGTCATGGGAAGTCCTGAATATTTCTTGGTTTACAGTTATTTTTGTCTTCAAAGAGCAAATTTCCTCTTTTTGTAGGGACACCAGTTACATTGGATTAGGGCTCACACTAATAGCTTATTTTCACTTGATTAGCTCTGTGTAAAACCTCTTTCCCATTAAATCACATTTTGAGGTACCTGGGGTTTATCTTTTTTGGGGAGACAGAATTCAATCCGTAACGACCTGTGTCAATGTCATTTGAAGATGTAGACATTGATAGAGTTGTTTCCATTCAAAAGAAATTGGGGAAGAAACAATTTACAGTGAAACCTTGATATGTGGGCATAATTTGTTCTGGAAACATGCTTGCAATTCATAGCACATTTATATCAAAGCAAATTTCCACATAAGAAATATTGGAAACTCAGATGATTCATTACACAACCCCAAAATATTCATATAAAGATGATTACAATGCTGAAATATAATACAAAATAATAAAGAAAATACAAAATACAAATAAAAATAAACAAAGTAACCTGCAGTTACCTTTGCAAAGCTTCATGGTTGATGTGAGGGAGACAAGAGAGAGGAAGGTTCTTGTGTAGGATGACTTTATCTATCACTAATGGAATCACTGCTATCTATTGGCTCAATGGAATCTTTTTCTGCATGGGGGCCATTGTATACACTCACACAGATGTTACTACAGTACAACATCGATAAGCTCTTGTCATATACTCTATTGAATATAATTGGCAAAAAGGCAGCAGAAGAAAGGGTCTATATCTGCAGGCAACCTGACCTAGAATGAAGCAAAGCATTTCTAAGTTTACTTTTGTATGAAAAAGCAAAGAAATGTCCATTGGTACTTTGATATGACAAACAATAGTGCCAGTTATAAGCACCTCCAATGTCCTGAAAAATCACTGATTTCTGCCATTCACTGTGGTCTGAGACTGAGCATCTGAGCATGGGAGACGGTCACCCATAATCCTGCAGTGACAGAGAAGAACCATTGGCTCAGTTGTGATCATGTGACATTTGGCGTCATGTACTACTCGCATTGCAAGTCGTCACTCGTTTATCAGGTTAAAATTTATTGGAAATATTCACTCATCTTGCAGAACACTGGCAAAGCAAGTTACAATCCAAGGTTTTATTGTATAATATGTCAAATATAGTTCTATATTCTAATTGGACAGTAACAAATTTCAAATTTAAAAAAGTTTTCATGTTCTCATGCATTTTTTAACTGTTAGGAAGAAAAGCAAAGCCTACTCTCATCTATGTAATATAATTCCTCTCCAGACACAGGGGCATGAATAAGCTTGCTCATTTTCTTGAATACACATGTAAAATGACACCAAAATGTACACATGTCATGAAAAGTTACACATCAATTTCCAAAAGAATATATAAATTTCAGTTGAACTTTTTTTTTGGTTTCTGATATAGTAATGCAGGTGTTTTATTCTTTGAGATTTGTATGATTTTATCTAAAATATTTATATTTTATTATCTTTATTGTAAAAACTACTGTAATATGCAGTGTATTGCAATTTGTAATATAATCTTAATCTGTTGGCTTAAATTTACATGCATTTCTGTCAAAATTCATTTGGTACACAAGCTTCTATTCCTAAGTTTGAGTATAGAAAACGAGTGTTAGAAGATACTGAATAAAGTTTTGGACAATAGTTCTGTTGAGGTTTACAATAACTTTAAATAAAAAGCATTTGAATTGGTTGGTAGGTATTGCCTACAAAATAAGTCAACTTCACTCTACTGCACAGAAACGGATAGTGCTATCTGCAACTTGGGAGCTACCTTATAAAACATGCTGTTACTGCAGCAAGACTAAGAAAGGATCAGATGAGTACAAATTTATTATTGTTAAAGGAAAATACCTATCATAAAATTCTACTAATGTTTCTTAGAGATATTTTTGTGAATATATATTGATTTCCCTGAACATGATTGAACAGAGAGTTTGTGAGAAGGCCTAAAAGTTTCCAGCTGACATTAAATTCAATGGAAATAAAAAAATAGGATTTCGCCATCTAAAAATTTCCAAATGAGCTGTATTAATAATAATTTAAGTATAAAGTTGGTCTGATGAGGACTCATGTGCAATATTTCTTTTTAGTCCAGTACCTATTGTATAAGAAACACATTGATAAACATGGCCATATTGAGGAGAGGTAAACTATGTTTCAAAAGGTGGAAGATCCTACAATTCAAAGAATGTCAAAGAAAGAATTGAAGATGACATACCTAGTAAGATGTATTTGGGTTATCTGATAAGCAATGTTGAGGGGAATATTAACTATATTTATCATAATAATGCCTGTATATATAAAAGCTGAATTACATTTTTGAATGATTTGAATGGATATACAAGTTCATTGGAAGGAAACTATGTGAAGTTTCTCTTACCATCTCAACCAACGTGGATTAATTGTTAATATTTTAATACTAAATTCCCTGATTCTAACATCCAGGCTCCCTCACCCTCCCAAAACTTTTGCATTTGTGAATTTGCTCCAATTTGTATTTATGTGGCATGATCTGCTTCAGGGAAGAATTTTCTATGTGAGTAAATGGAAAAAGGAAATAAACTCCTGATAAGAATGCTGTAGAAGTGATTCAAGCATAAGAGAAAACAGAGAAACAATGTTTCTAATGGGAATACTATGGGTTCTCACCCAGGTTGCATGTTCTTAACTTACATTTTTGGAACTGAAGTCTTCATTTTCTAAAGCTTTCCAGAAAATCCCCACTTACATGAACATTTAGGTGCAAAGCTTGATTACCACAGATATTAAAGAAAAAGATCCTATCATTTTAATGGATTCATCATCATAGATAGATGCAGCATCACCAGGAATACTTGCATAAATTCTTAATCTGAGGATGATGTCAAATAGAACCTAAGCCAAATGGTTGATTACAATGTTAAGAAAATAAGAACCCCAAATTCTGGGTAGACAAGAAAGAAACATAGAGACAGAAAATATCACATTTCCAACATGTTACATATATTGCATCATTTAATTATAAAAAAATTAATGTGGGTTCAATTACCTTTAGGCACAATTTCCTTTACAATTTTATGAATACACAAAGCTGAAATCTAAAGTCGAAGCTACCATACAGTTTTTAAGTGGCAGAATGTTGGTTCAAAATCAGCTCTATTTTCATAAAGTTTAGGGAACTCCATTTTTTTTCTGTCACCATCTTAATGAAAACTGTATGCCAGGGGTGCCTGTGTGTCTCAGTTGGTTAAGTATCTGACACTTGATTTCAGCTCAGGTTCGGTTCATAAGATCA
>NC_043706.1:121421534-121427900 GCF_006229205.1 Suricata suricatta
AAATAAATAAATAAAAGATTGAATATTTTACCACAAAAAATAAATAAATAACAAAAAATAAAAATAATAAAGCAAAACAAAACAAAACACTGTATGCCAAAAACTGAATGGCTATGGATAGAAGCCATAGGTGTATTTTCCTAGCGATATGGACCATAGGTTTTATAAGATTCTTAAATAAGTCTGTAAACCAAAAAGGCTTTTGTGTAATAAATTTCTTAGGCAACAAGGAGGAATCTCAGTTGAAACAAATAGTTCTAATTTATGTAAATTAGAGGTTTTAAAATTCCTGTCTATTCCTATGGTTTTACTGAGATGCTGTTTTAGTGATTTTCTTTGAATTTCACTTTGGATATTTATTTTTAACCCTCCTAAAAGCTGAAATAACATATAATTGGGGCACAGATGTGTTGCATGCCAAATTTTAATAATTTGCATCAATCAAAACATTAGCTTGTAGTGCTGATTAATAAAATTTCTTAAGCTATCACTCATTGAAAATTATTCCAAGATTATAAAGCAAGGTATCATCACAATTTACATGCCTGAGTCAGGTTTTATGGTTATTATACTACCTCCCACACAAAGAAAGAAAGTTTCTTTAAATAGTTACTTGGTGAGGTAAAATCTCCTAGAATTAACACCACTGCATGTAGCCTCAAAGTATAGCTAATCAGCAGTTTACTAGATTACTAAGTTATTATATTACCCAGAGTATAATACTTTTCTCTTCTACTGAGGTGTAAGAGACAATATTCCAGTTTAATGCAAGGAGGAGGAAATACAGAAACCACAATGTTATGAATTGAATTTGTCCACACAAAAGTCATATATTGAAATCCAAACCCCCAGTACCTCAGACTATGACCCTATTTGGAGATACAGTCTTCACAGAGATTATCAAGTTAAAATGACCTCATTGGGGTGCATCCTAATGCAATATAATTGGTGTCCTTATAAAGAGGAGAAATTTGGAGACAGACATGCACACAGGGAGGATGTCATGTGAATGCCAAGGACGCATAGCTAACCAAGAGAACCCAGGACTGCTAGCAAATCACCAGAAGGTAGGAGAAAGGAATGAAATGATTCTCCCTCACAGCAACAGAGGGATTCATTTGCTTCCACTTTGGTCTCAGACTTGTAGCGTCCAAACTATGATGCAATAAAGTTGTTTCAACCACTCAGTTTGTGGTATTTTGTTACAACTGCTCCAGCAAACCAATACACAAACTCTTTGCACAGAGGTTCAATCAGACTTTGAGTCTCAACTGTATCCTTATATTCTGAGGATTTTGAAGGTTTCATGGCTCGAACTGAATTACTCTTGATTTCTCCAGTGTTAACAGTGCTTTCATGGTACTAATAAATCAATTGTAATTAGTCTTTTTTATTTTTTAAGGTTTATTTATTTTTGAGAGAGAGAGAGAGAGAGAGAGAGAGAGAGAGAGAGAGAGAGAGAGAGCATGAGTGGGGAAGAGAGGGAGACGCAGAAGCTGAAACAGGCTCCAGGCTCTGAGCTGTCAGCACAGAGCCTGATGTGGGGCTTAAATCCACGAACAGTGAGATCATAACCTGAGCCAAAGTTGGACGCTTAAATGACTGTCTTTTTGCTTGACTTTCTCTATTTTCAAATTTTGTATTTAGCATCTCCTCCCCAGTTTTGGAAGTCTTTAGAATATTTCCTTTCTGATCATTTTAGTGAGTTCCTAGAAAGAGCAGATATAAATTCAGAACTTCTGTCTTATATCTATAACTGAATGTTTCATTAATTTACTTGGGAAATGAAACCATTATAATTTATGCATGCAAAATAAACATCCAGCAAAATATTTATATGTATGTTATTTTTTGCTGAAAAGAAGATTCCGCTGACAAAAAAATTAACACGTCTACGCTGTGGATTTCATTCAAAAACTTTTTGAATCTAATAATGTAGACAATTATCCTGGTGCCCAGTTTCACTCTCAAGTATAACACGCATTTATTTGTCTTTTATAACATATTTATATTATACACATTCCTGGGCCAAGGGAATCAAGTGTGTAGATCTCTCAAATATTGTGGTGTCTTTAATCTTAGCCATAATCTTTAGCTGCTAACATTAACCTTTACCATTCATGACAACAATTGTCAGAATTAAATCAGAAACAGCAAGAGAAAACTTGAGTTTTCTGTTAAGTGCATACAGATAAAACATATATTTTTCTTTTTACAAGTGTAGGGGCTTTGTGTTGATAGAGTTTGATATTACTGGGTGACAGTTTAGACACTTGTATATGAGAGGCTTGTCTGTAAAATAAATGTTAAAAACATTGATAATTCATTCATTAATCTTTAGTGATGGACAGAATTACTAAACTTATAATTTTTTATGGGATGTCCCACTAATGTTCGACTGTACGCACTTAAAAATGATTGGCTAAGATTACATCTATATACTATGGTTGTTGAATAGTTTTCCCCTTCAGTCAGCTTATTTGCTTAATATATTGACTGCATATACTACCAAGTTACTAACCAAGATACTAGAACAGACCATAATAATCCTTATTATTTTTCAAACTTGTCGCAAACTCTCAAAATAGGGTTCTCTCACTGCTGAGCTACACTCTCCAGATCGATGCAGGGAGGCTATTTGTCCTTGGAGACCTTTCCATCTCCCTAAGTATGTTTGCTGGAACTAAGGATCCAATAAAACTCACTTTCCCTTCAATGATCCTCCCTCCCCCTATTGTATTAGCTTGTATAATTTCTGGGCATCATGCCTTAAAAGTCGACTATTTGTTTTTCTTTAAATATCTGGAAACTCCAGGATTTGTGTCAATCTTGGTTCAATCTAGGATAAACCAAAATATCGTTTTCAAAAAATATTTTCATTCTGGCTTTTCCTGCGGTTATCAAATTGGATGCAGACTCTGTGTCCCTACTTAGCCACATGTATGTCTTTGGTGAATGTCTTTCAATGATTGCTGAGCTTGTAATAAGTATAGTTGTAATGATCCTATTCCAAAAAGAATTATGCATAATTAGGTCATAACAAGAGCTAAGTATATGGCACAGGAAAGTTACTCAATGGCAGAAGAACCCTCAAGCTAAAGCCAAACCCTTTATTAGCTTTCTTTGCTTATACAATGTGGTCACCATAGCTTTCATATGAACTCTGTAGAGACTGCTTAAATCTTAAGGGTTGAGAGATGCAAGGTACACTATCCATGTTTCATGTATGTATGCATATGTCTGTCAACCTACCACCCTATCATCGATCCACTTATTTTTCTGCAATATCATCTGCTCCAGAAATGAACTATAACTATTTCCAATGGGCCATGTTGAACAAGGCTTATGAAGATACCTACCATCTGTAATTTATTGTAAAGACATGTTCTTAATTTGTAGAACTTAGAATTGTAGTTTTGCATCATGTCCCTCAAACATTATGAAGTTTTATAGTTGATATTTATGAATTGGAAACTGGAAAAAATAAAATGAAACAATACTTATTTCTCATCCTTACCTCAAATTACCAGTCTTGACCTCTCCATAAGAGTGATTTTTTCTTTCATGTTTAGAATTTTATTTTCTCAGGAATTTCCTTTATATAGGTTATTTTCTTTTTATGCTGCATAAAGTTGATACCTTTACCTTCTTTACAACCATTATGTAGAGTGGAATTCTGTTCATTTACTCAGTTAAATGATTATTACTGATTCACTTTTAAAAATCTCAAACTACCTCATGAGCTACTACTGGCAGACAGTGACAGTTCTGATGATTCACTAAGTCTAGTGCCTTGAAAAGTGCTGCAGATGTGTAGACAGCAAGTGAATATTTGTTGAATATTGTTATACAATAGATGATTAGTCTATCTGGTTTTCATTTTAAGGGAAGAGTAACAAAAACCATCCAAATCTTGTCTCATTTTTTTAAACCAAACATTGGCTGGCTAGCCTTCAGATTACATAAAATGCGAAAGACATAATGCAATGTCTTAAACTTCTTAGTGCAGAGATACATTTTGAAGATAAAAAAAGTCATCAGATAATTTAAACAAAGCCATCGAGATCCCATTTGGTATTCCCCCAAATATAACATTTTGTTCAATGTCTCTTCACTAATTTATATCTATTCATAAATGCACTTATATTTAATTTTTCCTTTCTTCTATGATTACCTGAGGTTCATTCACATGAAGAGATCAGATGAAAGATCTCATGAAAAGATCTTTATTACTCAGGAAACCTAATTCTGGATTACTACATTTTAAATTTTTTTATGTAACAATTATTAGTATTTTATTATGATTTGAAACTTGTCACATTTCCTAAATTTTACTCATCTCATAAAAATAAAGAAGGGAAAGTAACTAAGAACTTATTAAAAATCAAAATGTAGAAAATTTCCCTCATTCCAAATCTGCATAAATTGAGTCTTTTAATTTTTATGAATTTCCTATCTTCCTTCCTCTGTTTTTGCATATTAAAACATTTTGTAGATTTTATAATGTCTTTTTAAACGATGTTTTTATAATGTCATATTTTATAATCTATTCAGATGTGCGTGTGTGTGTGTGCGTGTGTGTGTGTGGACATGTTGGATTTATTTGCTCGTTTCTTTATTTGTCACAGCTTCTATGTGATACTATGTGTAAGCAAAAACGTACATAGATACTATTCCAGTTGTTCTATTAAACTATCTCGAACATTGCCAATTATTGGCTTTTTAAAATTCCATATACTTTCAAGAGCTTTAAAAAATATTTCCTGAGAAATCAAGAATTACTTTCATGTAAATTATTAATATGTCAGTAATATGGGTCAGATATATAACTTTAAACTTAAAATATATACATATTTGAAGTATTGCAAATAACTGAAGTTATAGCATAAATACTTGTGAAGAATCTGCAGGTCAGTCTCAAAATGACTCTGTTTGGAATTCTCATACCTTCAGTAGCAATCTATTTTTGGAGTTCAAAACCAGTTCGGTCACAACACAAGCGGGGATGACTGAAGGCTTCAGTAATGGGCTCTAAAATCTTCTCCATCGAGGTCACTGATTGATTTGAGACTGTCTCCAAGGTAGGTAGCAAAACAGTGATTGCTGCCATATAAGAACTGTCAAATCATGTGAAATAAAAATATGGTCTCAATTCTAGTAAACGTATTTTCCATTGGCCTAACACAGGCATTCACAAGTACATGGATGGATACATACATGCATACATACATGCATGTATGTGCACATGCACACATGTGCACAGAGACTTCTTGAGTTGCTTTAGGAGAGAATAAAACTATAAAATTATTCTAGGGTGATTCTGTTTTCTTGAAACTGTAGGCCAGAATAGAAAAAAAATGTGTTTAATTTGTCTAAGCCGTATCGTCAGGCAGTTTCTGTTGTAGAACTAAAGGATGCACTTCACAAAGAGAAATCTTAGCTCTGTTTTTTTTTTTTTTTTATCCCTTTGCAAGATATAGTAGAAGTGAAGTAAGTTTCTTTGTCCTTTTACTCTAGCGTTCTCCAATGCTATTAAATATTTGGAAGAGGCAACATTTTATCTGAATGATTCTACCAAATAAAAACAGAAAAAGAATTTAGTTTGATCAGCAAAGAATGTAGAAATTTACTTAAGTAGTAAAGAATGTGGCTGTCTGACTTTGGTATTATGTTACACCTCATGGTTCAGGCATCTTGTTTGCCTTAAATGGTTTCACAAGCAGGAGGGCTGACCCAGAGCAGATTTCCCAGTGGCTGCACAGAGTGCAACCAAACAGCAGATTTAACGAGGTTGGAATTTCACACAATGCCTCATTCAAAGAATTCAGGCTGCGGGGAGAGCGGTTGTGGGGAACTACAGTTGCCCATAACTTTGCATCTAGAGGTAAAACCTTACTCCACAAACAGTTTATAAAAGATCAAAAATAGAAGCCAATTACATTTAGCTTTAAGATTCAGACTTAGGGGAGGGGAGGATGGAGACACATGCCTTTCCTTTGTTAGAATTCAGCTCACGAATCAAAAATACAGAAGTCTATTTGCTCCTCCAAAGTCAGGAAAGAACAAAATGTTTCCTAATCTATGTGGACATGCTGGAGGTCATCTTTTGTTTTCTCATTTGGTGTCTTTGCAGCACTTACTTTATTTATTTATTTATTGCCTTTCTGGTCTGTTTGTGTGTCTCCCCTACTTAGAGCTCCTTGAAGACAGGCATTGGAGCACCTGTAAGCACCTGAGAAATGTAGAATGGATGTTGAATGAAAATAGGTACAACTCCTTCATGTACCCTATCTTTGTTTTTAATTTTTTAAATGTCTTTTTATTTATTTGAGAGAGAGAGAGAGAGAGAGAGAGAGAGAGAGAGAG
>NC_043706.1:121428000-121441058 GCF_006229205.1 Suricata suricatta
GCCTCCCCACCATTGGTATCATTGAATGGTGCTACTCAATTTGGGATTAGACAATTTGAATGGAGTCATTTTATAGCATCTCAACTACTTATAGTAATGCTTTCCTAGCATACTATAGATTTTTTCCCTTAAATTATTTTCCTTAATTTAATAACTATGTCCAAAACAAAAATACAAAAGCTTTCCACTTATTCATCCCAGGGGACAATATAAATTATTATTGTTATTATGTATGCCTTCATGAAGGCACCTTAATCTCACTTTGGAAACATATGTTTTTCCCTGTTTTATACATATTTCTGCTAAGAAAGGAGCAGCAAATAAAACATGGCACACTTCTCTCCTTGTAGAATGTTCTTAAATCAGATATGGAGTAGATAATTGATGGTAGGATTGATGACAATTTTCATTTAATGGCCTTATCTCTTCCAAACCCCTACTATTTTCAAAGAATGCATTGCTCTTGGGAAAATATAAGGTTAGAATGAAGCTGTGAGCTTCAGTAGGAAATAATAAACTCTTTAAAATGGCTTTCACCACCTATTTAATGTAAGCAATTTTTAAAAGCTATTTTAAGCCCGATCCTGACAATGCATCATTAGAAGGAAAAAAAAGAAGAATCTATAAATATTCAACATAATACAGATTACTTACTCTAATATTTTTTAATGTAACTAGGGTGCTATTTTGGATACCACATTTTTCAAATTATAAAGGATAAAATTTGCAAATAAAGAATTATTTATTTTGCATGTGATATGACTTATTCAATGATGTAGTTAAATCTTACCAAATGCTGTCTTGAAATATTTATTAATTATAAGAAATGGCCATTTTACTTAATTTTAGTTATTACATGTTAAAATTTGTTCTACTTTCTAGTAACAAATAAAATTTTAATGCTAATTTTAGACTGACTACTTTTTGTTAGCATATCATTTCCTCCATTAAATACACAGGAAAAATTTGATCAGGATGTCTAATTAAAACGACATACTTATTATCATGTAATTTTCCCCAGAAAAATTAACAACATAAAGTAACATATTTATTATATCCTTTGTTTTTAAAACAATCTATATTTTTGTTTTTATTACATTAAGTTATTACAAGTAATTAGATATAGCATAAAATTCACCTAACTTAATTATATACATTCACACCATTTTAATTTTAACGATTTTAATCATTTATTTTATAAGATGAATTCTGTAATTTATTTCCATTTTTAATATATTTTTAAAATTTTTTTATGTTTATTTATTCTTGAGAACGAGTGAGGGACAGAGCATGAAAGCAGGAGGGGCAGAGCGAGAGAAGGATGCAGAATCTTAAGCAGGCTCCAGGCTCCCAGCGATCACTACAGAGTCAGATGCAGGGCCTGAACCTACAAACCGCGAGATCACAATCCAAGCCGAAGTCCGATGCTTAACCGACTGAGCCACCCAGGTGTCCCTATATATTTTTAAAATGCATGTTAACAGATGCATTTGAGTTGAAAAGATAAAGTGACATTTTTTCCCCATAGGAAATGCCTAGTTTGGCTGAGTGATATGCCTATGAGAATAAGTATTACTTTTACAGTTATAATGCCAAAGTCCCCAAAATGAGCTAAATTAGGCAACTCTTATGTTTGACAAAACAAACAAAAAAGTTTAGAGCACCTGAGAAATAAAAGCATTTTAACAGAAAAATTGCATTTTCAGAAGTGTTACAGTATTTGTGTTTGCAAACAATCCATTCTGAGAATCTTAACATTAATCAGAGTGTCTAAAGAAAAAAAGAATACTGAATTTAATTAATGGTGATGTGATATGTCTTAGAAGTAGGGCTTTAAAGTAGGTGGTGAAACCACCTACAAAGAAAGTTGGCATTGCCTATGTCCTTCTAAATTTGAGTATTCATATACCCTATAATTCAGAATTTTACTCCTAGCTACGCACCCCAGAGAGAACTTGCACATGAACTTCCAGGGACCTGTGTGAGAATATCAGAACAGCAAAAACCTGGAAATAATCCAAACACCCACTGGGGCAGACTGGATGAATAAGCCATGTGTTACTCACACATTGGCATATACTGCACAGAAGTCAAAGTAAATGAACTATTACAATGTGCCATAACATGTATGAATCTTAGCAACAAACAAATCCTTGGTAAAACTTTTTTGAACTGCTTTACAGAAACTGAAAAAGCAAATGGCATTAAGGACTGGATCACCAAAAGATAAAACAGCCTGAAACACAGCTTGGCTATAAGTCAGTGGTTTCAAATTCCTGGCTTTCAATAGAAGTGGAAGAATTGGATTATCTGCTGGGATAGATACTAAAAGTTGTGTTTGATTTTGGGACTATACTAGAGGATTTTTAGCGTAGATGCTGTTAAAGAACTGAGTTTCTTCACTAAATAATAAAGTGCTTTAAATTGGAATGTTCTCAATTTTCTAACATTGAATCTATTTAGATCATTGTGGCCGATTATGATCAATGTGGAAAATATGATTCAATTAATAAGCATGCTTACCAGCTGCGTGTATAAAATTTTAGCCTGGAATCACTTTCAAAGCATTCATTTTGCCCAGATTAGAATATTTTCTTTTAATGTATTTGCAAACATTGTAGTTCACATGTGATGCAGTTCAAATTACAGAGTAGTAGTTTATTGAGAGAAATTTAAATATACATATAAACCAACATACCTTCCCCAAAACACAAATATTGAAATCTTTTTTCATTCAAGTAAGTATGTTTGTTAAACCTTAGAGCTATCTGTCATTAAAAGCAAAAATAATTTAGGCTATTTAAGAACTATTGGAACTCTGACTATTGGGTCTGGAACTATAGTTAGTGTACAACAGATGAAAATTAGTAAGAATGGATTTTAGCTAATAAGCATTTATTTGCACTTAGTGAATGTAGAGCAATATGCATTTGAGAAAAGCAAACACATAATTTAGTTCTTCCCTGCCTCCTTTTCCCAAAATTTCTTAATTTTTACCAAGATGTAAAATAAAAGCTACTGTACTATGAATATACCATAGATGTCATCATCTCTTTAGTTTCTGGGGAACTGGCCCCGGGCAAGATTGTGAAAGGAAAGATTGGCAT
The DNA here is from genome assembly GCF_006229205.1 of Suricata suricatta. Classification (NCBI taxonomy): domain Eukaryota; kingdom Metazoa; phylum Chordata; class Mammalia; order Carnivora; family Herpestidae; genus Suricata; species Suricata suricatta. The sequence goes on from NC_043706.1 coordinate 121,431,108, forward strand.
TGACATCACCAGACCTACTTTTAGGCAGTTCTTTCCTCTTCAGGGTACTTTTCTTTGCATCCGAAGGAACTCCGTATCTCCATATCTTCCCTGACCCGTCAATTAAACCTGCTCTCAGTAAAGGGCTTGGCTTCACTTGTTCATTCCTGTCAATTTAAGAACAGGTATGACTTTACCAGAGTTCTTGACATTTTAAGCCATCTTTCTAATTGTGGAATCAGTGGCTTTGTCCTCTGGAAAGTCCTATCAGCTTCTTAAGTAGACTTGTCCTCTAATGTGAAAGTCAAATCTGCCCTGGCTTTGTTGGGATGGCAGAGACTAGAAAATTTATCAAAGGGTCATTTCTATAAGCAAACATGGCTGATTGAAAGATTAATGCCCCATTAGTGATTCTAAGGTCACCAATTAAACATTCTGGCCGCTCAGTCAATCATGGCAGTTACTTTATACAGGGCTTGTCTTGTTTGCAAATCTGTCTTTACGATCAGTGAAACACTCTGCTCAAACTGAGCCCTGTCAACATTAATTGTTTCCCACTAGTGTAGCTCATCGGCTGCTATCATTTCCCAGGTATTGATATTTCAACCTCACTTCACTGTCTCCTGGAAACCTTTCTTCTTCCCACATTTGATAGGATTATTCGCCATATTTCGCTTTGTTATAGAGCAACTTTTTTTAGCATTCAAAGTTTTCTGTGCCCGTCATGTGATTGGAAGGAGACCTGAAAGCCTGTCTGGCGCGTTGGCATCGGCTACACCAATTCTTTAACTTAAATCCTTTCCTACTTCTGTTAGATTATAAACTCCATAAAGGCAAGATTTATGTAAACACAAATGGGTATGTAGTGAGTACCACTTTAATAGTCACGACGGTTTAGCAGCAGATTATCTTAAAAATAAAAGAAATGGGAGTATATATCTTTTGATTAATATCACAGGCTTAATTATAAAACGTGTCTGAAGAAGAAGAAAATTCCTTTGGTTACCACCATAATCCATTCTATACATGAGTAGTGATGGAGTTGTGGGTTTGCAAAGGGTTATAAGGAAGCACATTTAGTATGCAAAAGAAAGAAAAATCCACAAATAGGGATGTTAACTAAGCTTAGTAGGGATAGATCTTTCATATTTATTTCATAAATATTTCATATTTATATTATTGATAAAAGAAAAATATGTGCAAGATAACTAATATATGAGTTTTCCTATATGGAAGTAGAGGTCAATTGCCATCATGTGTAAATACCTATTTCCCACTGACTGCCCCCATCTCTATCTCTTCTTTCATCAGGGATTGCAAACTAAAGTACTACGTTGGGAGAATTTTTTCTAAGAGGTAAAGAAGATTTGTACTTCTTCTTAATTTAATTCTTTTAGTAGGCACATGCAAATATAACTATTAATTCACAACATGAAGTTTAATTACTGTAACTACTTATTTCCTTTTCTTGATTTATATTATGAAGTTGGTTTTGAACTTGTGACCTAAAAGCAGGAATCTTTATATTGCATTACTAGTATGCTAACCCATGCGAGTCTCTGTTTATAATTATTTTTGAAATTATATTAGAATATATGAAAATCAGTTTCATTGAAATTATTCATTTTAATATACTTTCAAAAATTAAATTAAGTATTGAATGTTCTAGCACATAATCTCCAGATGCACTCAATATAAAGTTAATAAAGGAAGAACATAATTAAATATCCGTTCATTAAGGAGATTACATAGGGCGATAGCAATGTAAATGATTGTATTAAATAAGGTTACATTAGTAAGAAATAAATAAAAAATAAAACCTAGTGCAGTTACCATCATAAGCACTGGACAGGTGACAAACTTCTTTAACATGCCTGCAGAAATTCACTTAAAGGTTGCTGTGCTGATGGATAATTATAGTCCGCTATTCACCACCAACCTCCTTTCCTGGGTCAACTCCAAGATGAAGATTCACGACTGATGCGTTTGAACTTGTCAGTTTTGAAAGGAAGAACCTTTTTGTTTTTCCTGAGTCCAGCTTAACTGGCTTCAGTAATTATAAAGCTATAGCAAAAACAGGGCATAATTTAGTACTTTTTAAATTACAGTAAGTTTTGACTCTTATCCATGTTTGTGCAACTTCCTTTTCACCATATCTGTAATCAATATTATTTTTCAGAGTTGCCACCATGTACAATGGCAATTGCCAAGTTAAGAATGTTCATGCCCCATTCGTATTTAAAATCTATACATAGAGCAGGTTGAAGGCACTCTTCTTTTCTCTAGGAAAATTCATGTCTGAAGAGCCCACCTTGCATTTTATGGACATAGATATGAACCATTGTTCCTTGCTGTCACAACCTTCTTCCTATACATTTCCCAAATCTTTCTTTTAAGGGGTTTTGTAAACATTTTTAAATATTAAGCATGTGGTAGAGCTGATCTCTTCACAGAAAATGTAAGATGAGATCCATCTGGGTACTTGAATTCAGATTCAGAACACTAACAGTTAAAACAATATTTAATAATTTAGATAATACATAAATATGGAGCTTTGAAACAAATAAAGGTATACCTGGAGGACATCTTTCTGAAGGAAATTTTTATGGCACTAAAGAGATAACATATTCAAAGGTATCGAAACTAAATAGATACAAAAAGATATTGAATCTAATAGCTCTTCCTTCATTGTATGCATCCATACATAGATATTATGTTCTGAACCCTCACTGGATTGATTGCATTATGATAGTCATTATTTTAATTTTCAAATTGTGTAAATACTAATACATAACTTTTTGAAAATCAGGTATATTGAGCTACTACCACAAAGTACCACTAACTGGGTGGCTTAAACAGAAATGTATTGTCTCACAGTTCTACTGAATAGGGGTGCAAAGTCACGGTGTTGACAGTGTTGATTTCTTTTCAGGGCTATGGAGGAAGGAGCTGTTCCATGCCTCTCTCTTTGAAATTTAGGTGAGTGGTTTTTCCGCATATCTCTTCATGTCATCTTCCCTTTAGGTATGTCTTTATGTACAAATTTCTCCTTTTCATAAGAACATCTCTGTAAAAACTTGATCTCCAAGTAAGGTCACACTCTGAGATACTGGGAATTAGGATTTCAAGTTACATATTTTAAGGGGACATAATTCAACTCACAACCAGTTTGTTGAAGTAGATATTACGTAGAGAAAACTGGACTATTTTTAGGTCAATGCAAAAATAACCACCCACAGTCAAGATATAGAATAGTTCAATGCTCCAAAATATTTCCCAACTCTTGAGGTGCCTGAGTGGCTCAGTTGCTTGGGCATCCAACTTCGCTCACAGCTCAGGTCGTGATCTCATGGTTCAAGAGTTAGAGCCTTGCTTCAGACTCTGTGCTGACTGACAGCTGTTTCAGATTCTGTCTCCGTCTCTTTCTGCCCCTCTCCTGCTCATGCTCTGCTTTCTCTCTCTCTCTCTCTCTCTCTCTCTCTCTCTCTCTCTCTCACTCTCTCTCTCTTTCTCTCTCTCTCTCTCTCTCCCTCCCCCCCAAAAAAGAACATTGAAAAATATTTGCCTGACTCTTGATAGTCAACTCTTTCCATAATGCCAGTACATGGCAATAATGGGTTTGATTTCTGTCATATATTTTTGTCTGTGTAAGAGTATCATGAAAATGAAATTAGATAGCTGTTTGTATCTGGCTTCTTTCACTAAACATAATGTTTTTGAGATTCATCCATATAGTCGCATGAATCAATAGATTATTCCTTCCTATTGTTAAGCAGTATCCTGGTATATGGATGCACCACACTCTGTTTACCCATTCATTAGTGAAACTGTGGATAGTTTACAGTTTTATGGTTATTCAAACTAAAGTTTTATAAATATTTGTGTGTAGCTCTTTATGTGGGAGTGTCCATTTTTATTAACTTTTTTGAAAGAGGTTTCTGAATCATATGGTAAGTGTATATTTAATTTCATAAAAAAATCACCATACTGTTTTCCAAAATGGTGATGTCATTTGGCATATTCACCAATAAATATAAATATAGTAATTGTTTTGCATCCTCAACAGCAATTTATATCACCTGTGTTTTATTTATTTGATGATTTTAGCCACATTGATAGGTTTGTTATTCGTTACTATGGCTTTAATTTAAATTTCCCAGGGATTAATATGTGGAACATTCTTTCATGTGCTTATTTGTCAATTGTATTTCCTCTTTGGTGAAATCTCTTTGCAAATCTTTCACTGATATTTATTGTGCTGTTTGTTTTCTTATTATTGAGCTGTGAGATTTCTTTTTTACTTTCTGTCCTCATTCATTTACCACATCTAACTTTTGTGAACGTCTTTCCAAGTTATTGGCTAATTTTCATTTCTTTTACAGTGTCTTTCAAAGAGGAGAATGTTTTAATTTCGGTGAAGTCAAACTTATTAAAATTTGTCTTTTATGGTTTGTGTTTTGTGTTCTGTCTGAAAAAAATATTGCAAACATTTTCTTCTACATTTTCTACTGGAATTTTTATAATTTTATGCTTTATATTATGATTCTGAATCAATTTTAATTAATTGTACAGGGTGTGGAATAAAGCAATAATGAGAAATATTTATTTATTTTTCAATTTAGTTTTGATTATGGATACCCAAATGTTTCAGTAGCATTCTCTGAAAGTGTTATATTTTCTTGTTAAATTACCTTGGCAAATTTGTTGAAAATCCATCAATCATATATTTGTATGTCTCTTTCTAGAAACACTATTAAGTTTTATTGCTATATATGCTTATTGTTATACAAACAACACATTATTTTAAATAGTGTAAATTTAAAATGATTTTTGGGGCACCTGGATGGCTCAGTATCCGACTTTGGCTAAGGTCATGATCTTGCAGTTTGTGAGTTTGAGCCCTGCTTCAGTCTCTGTGCTGAAGCACCTGGAACCTAGAGCCCACTTCTGTGTCTCCCTTTCTCTCTGCCCCTCCCCTACTTGTGCTCGCTCACTCGCTCTCTCTCTCTTTCTCTGTCTCAAAAATAAATAAACATTAAAAAATTTAAAAAGTAATAATTCTTAAAGTAAGATGGAATGAGTTCTCCATCTTTTGTTAATTGGGATATAAATTCACACATGATGAAAATTACAATTGTAAACCATTATAATTCAATTCACAAGTTAATGCAACTATCACCGTTATCTAATTCCAGAAAACTTACATTATTCCAGAAAGAAATTATGTACCCATTAGCAATTATTTCCTATTTCTTCTCCTCCAGTTGTTGGTCTGAGAGCTGGGTCAATGAAACCATTAATTTGGGGACTCAGAGGGTGAGGTTCCTAACCCCACAGGATGAGAGGATGGGACAACTACCTTATTGTGCCCAGGGCCAGAACACCTAGTCACAGAGAATATTCTCAGGACTTGAAACCTAATGGAATTTGCTTTGCTAGATTTCAGACTTGCGTGTGATTCTTACTTTCCTTCCAGTTTTTCACCTTTTGTAATAAGAATGTCTATAGTATGCTTGTCCCACCATTGTATTTTTGAACATGATAACTTGTTTTCTGGGTTTCACAGAGTCACAGATCCACAGAGGATCCACAGATTCCCTTGGAGAGGAATTCTGTTTAGGGATGGGCCATACACAGGGTCTTGCACTTACCTGATTTCAGTGACTTAGAACATGAGGATTGGCATTTTTTGAATTGATTATATTTAGAAAAGATTTAGAACTTGATACTGGGATAGAGTAACACTTTGGGGGATATTGGGATGGGGTGAAGGTATTTTGTATATGGGACACACATGAATATTGGGGGAAGAGCATGGCTGTTATAAGTTGAACAGTATGCCCTGGAAAGCTTTACTGAAATACTAACATGCAGAACATGTGAATACAACCTTAGTTGGAAATAAGATCTTTGCAGATATTATCAAGTTAAGATAAAGATATATTGAATTAGGATGGGCCATAATCCAATGGTTAGTGTCCTTATAAGACAAGAAAATTTGGACACAGACACACAGAAGAGAAGTCCACATGAAGTTGGAGGTAAATGTAGAAGAGATGTGTATACAAGCCAAAGAACACCAGCATCACTGACAACCTTCAGAATCTGGAAGAGGGAAGGAGGATCCATCTCTAGAGCTTTCAGAGAGAATATGGCCTTACCTACACTTTGATTTTAGACTTACTGCCTTCCAGAATTGCAAGAGAATAGATTTCTGTTGTTTTAAGTCATTCATTCATTTTGTAGCAATTTGTTACAGTAACACATGGAAACCAATACAGACAGTTAATTATACTTTCAGGTGATTAAAAATTAGATAACAATTTGTTTTTATTCTTATGTTTGTCATTTGTAGTTCTCTTTCGTCATTTTTGTCAATACACATTTCTATTAGATATTGTACTTCTTACCCTTGAATAACTTACTTAAATATTTCTTACACTGTAAGTCTATTGGCACTGAATTCCCTCTCCTTTTTTAAATGTTTATTTATTTATTTTGAGAGAGAGGGTGAGAAGGAAAGAGAGAGAAGAAGTGCATGAGGAAAGGAGGAACAGAGAGAGAATCCCAAGCAGGCTCCATGCTGTCAGCGCAGAGACTGACACAAGGCTTGATCTGATGAACCATGAGATCATGACCTGGGCTGAAATCAAGAGTCTGATGCTCAACCTTCTCAAGCACCCCACTGCCCCTTCTGTTTGTATAATTTTTTTTTTGTTCTTTGTTCATTTTTTAAAAGCATTTATGAAGTATTGCCCCATTGTTTTCTGGATGGCTTCATTTATGATGAAAATTTTGCCATATTTTATATTTTGGGGTTGCCTTCAAGATTTTATCTTCTATTAAAACTTTATTGTTATGCCTAAGGGACTTTCTTTTGTTTTTATTTTCCCTCTATCTTTCTTGAATTCTTTTTCTTTTGTATTTATCTTGCATGTAGTTCTATGAGGTTTTGGATCCCCCGTTTGTGGGTATTTATTAACATGAGAAAGTGAGCACTATCTCTTCAAATATTTCTTCTTTTCCAATTTTTTTCTCTTTTCCTTTAGAGACTCTAATTTATACATATGTCAATGGTTTGATATTATCATACAGCTCTTAAATATTTTGTTCTTTTTTTACTAATTTTTTTCTTTGGTGTTTCATATTGTATAAATGTCCTTAGCCTATCTTCAAGTCTATTCATTATTTTCTCAGCTGTATCTAGTCTGCTGAGGATTCATCAAAGAAATTGTCAATCTTTTGATGATTACATTATAAACTGTTAAAATTTTTAGAGAAATTCTTAATCTTGACAGCATATTTTTTAAGTTTATTTATTTATTTTGTGGGAGAGAGTGCACAGAAGAAGAGAGGGGAGAAAGAGAATCCCAAGCAGGCCCTGCACTATTAACATGGAGCCCTCGGGAGGGCTCGAACTCACAAACTGTGAGATCATGACCTGAGCCGAAATCGAGTCTGATGTTTAGCTGACTGAGACACTCGGGTGCCCCTTGATAACATATTTTTATATCTAGCATTTCTATATGATATTTTCTATAGTTTCTATAACTATCCTATAATTGAAAATATATTTATGTATGTTTTATTTATTTTTTATTAAACCCTTTTACATGCTAATGATTGTTATTTGAAGGAGTCAGTCTGATAGATACCATATTTGAGTTTTTTATAAGTCTAGTATTTTTAACTGCTTTATTTCATGATAAAGATTTGTGTTTTATTTTCATTTTTTGTATATCCCATAACTTTGTTGTTTGCTAAAACATCAAGTGCAAAAAGCCATGAGAAACTAAGGTCAAAGTATTTATCCCTATTAATGGACACCTGAGTTCTGTCAAGGCTTACTGTGGGAAGTTGGCAGTCTAATATGTGCTTGAGATAGTTGGGGATTGTGAGAGAAATGTTTACCTTTGGTGCGCTAAAGGCTTCAAATCTTCCTGTGGTTGGGTTTCTCTTTGTGTTTGTATCCGAGTTTCAGCCTTTAACAGTTCCTGAACCTTTGTGCCACATATAGGGTCTTTCTCCAGAGAAGTTAGAGTTAAATGACTTTTCCCCAGTGATAGTAGACCCCTGTTTTCACTGGGGAAGGAAAATGTATATGGGAGTTCTTCCTAGCCATCTGCAATTGTAATTGGATTTACTTCCCTCCCTCAAGAATTGTATATCTTTGCTTGGGCCCTAAAACAAGAAAGATTTTACCCTTCCCCTACTGATTTGAAGATCCTGTTTTATATGTCAAAGGATCCCCAAAGCAGGAAATGTGTTGTAACTAGACCCCACTGATAGCCAGACACTGTCTTCACACCTGTGCTTGTAATGGGGACTCCTTCTGGTCTCTAGTCCTACCTCAGTTCTTTCTCATCAACACACAAAAGCCCTTTGAAAGGAGCTTAAATGTCCATGCAAAATATTTTCAGGGCTCCTAATTATTCTAAACTAGTATACTACTCCACACTCAGCGTTTAAGATTCAGCTATAATTTTAGCTTATTTAATTATTCTTATTATTAAGAAGGCCACTTTTTAGCACCATGATGGTCAAAACATTTCTCATTCATCTTTAGAGAGACTTGTCAGTCTTTGGAATTCAGTTATTATGGTGATCTTGTAACCTCAACTTTCTGAAAGTTTTAAAAGAAAGTATACTTTTGTAAATTATGTGTTTCATTATAAAGATTTTCTCTTGTGTCTTCCTACATCCTAAGGTAGAGAATTACTTGTTAATTATTTGATATTTACTATAACCTGAAGTACAAACAATAAAAATACACTTTAAATATTAACCAACCAGTTAAAAATCCATTTTTTGAACTTGGAAGAGTATTTTATTTACAAGATAAGGATATTCAAACAGGAAAAACTTCAACTGGAAAGAAATAAAAACCAAGAGAATAAGTTACAACTTTCAGCAAATTGTCTTAGCCTAGGTCTTAAAAAATTAAAATTTCAGTAATATTATGATTTATGCCTCCAAGCTTATAATTACTATTAATCACATTCTATTCCATTTTTCTACGTGCTGCCAGAATGAAGTTTCTCAAATAAAAATGTGATTATGTCATCTACTTGCTTCTAATCTTCAGTCGCTATTCATTACTCTTAGAACAAAGGCATATCTTCTTTTCATGTTTTTTAAGGCCTTAAGCAGGCCCAGGGCCTGCGTATCTTTCTGGTGTTACAGCTTTCTATTCTTCTCATTACGTTTCACACTCCTATCATCTTGATTTTATTTTAGTTCCTAGAATGTTCCTTGTTCCTTTTTCTCTTTGAACTTTCACAAATGCATTATTCTAAATTTATCCATCCTTCTGCATCTATCGTACTACCCTAAAAAGCTAACTCCTTTTACACCATTATGACTCAGTGTAGAAGTTACTTTTTCCAAGTAGGTTTCCTCAGTCCCTAAAAGATTAGACCTTTTGTCCTATGGTTTCATAACACCATTCAACTCATAAATTATGACACTTTTTGTCATTGTTATTATTGCTGTTGCCTGTTTTCTTATCCATGTTACTCACAATATCAAAAACAATGGAATGCCAAGGACTATGTCTTTCCAGTTTATTCTTGAGTTTTCAGAGGACCTTTGACAAAGTCTAAAACCATGGTATGCATTTGCTGAATGACTGGATGTTCTTTCTATTTGCTAATACAAGTGCCTTTTTTAAAAGCCATAACATATTGAACACTTTTACCTTTACTCTTATTTTCCAGACCAAATCCTGTTCCTCCAAAATCTATTATTAGTTCTTCTCTCAAAATTTATTCATTTTTTCCCTACTCTAAGACTTAGTGAGTAATATTAATGGGTAAAATGTGCATAAAAGAAAAGTAGAACTCTAAAAGGAGTGACATCAGAATCGTTGAGTCTCTTTTAAACTTTTTTCATAGCACAGTGAATGGAGTGACTCATTTCTATCAAATTGTGCTATAGAAATAAAAATGAACAAGTTGACTTTATCTCTGAACA
>NC_043706.1:121441158-121442468 GCF_006229205.1 Suricata suricatta
ACTCACCACAAACAATTGAAAATTATGTTCTTGAAGTATTTATAGATTTTTGACATACTTAGATATGATGCATTTCCCAAAACTACATGTCAAACATATATAAAAGGTACATCTTAAAATTATATAATGTGGAGAAAAAGGCCCAGATACTGCAAGGTGATGCAAGATAATGTGATTATGCACAACACTTGGCTACAATATTCACAAAGGTGAGTTGAGGGTTTGCTACACTTCTTTAGACTCATCTCACTACCAGTGAAAGATCAGATTATTTCTAACACACAGTCATTTACTAATCACATATTAACAAAATACCGCAAGTCTCCATACAGATTGCTCTTTAAGCTTTATACAATTCTTTGCCTTTGCATGTGCTCTGACAACACCTTGCGTAAAAGATTCAGTTGAGTCAGATGTGGCAAAGTCTTACAAACAGGCTTAGATTATCCTAGTCAGCGTTAGGCAACCAGAAATCTTCCAACCTGATGTCTGGACATAGGACTGTTAGCAATAAAACCTTTAGCTACCATCCCTTTGAGTAAAAGTTCTAGGCCTACATGGATTCTTAATTTACCCCTGATTTATATAAATTTTAGTAGGGGCGCCTGGGTGGCTCAGTTGGTTAAGCACCCGGCTTGGTCATGATCTCACAGTTCATGGGTTCCAGCCCTGTGTCAGGCTCTGTGCTGACAGCTAGCTCAGAGCCTGGAGCCTGCTTCACATTCTATGTCTCCCTTTCTCTGACCATCCCCTGCTCACACTGACTCTCTCTGTCTCTCAAAAATAAATAAAAGACTTAAAAAAATTTTTTTAATTTTAGTAGAGCTTTAAAAATATATTATTCAATCCACATACCTCAATAATCTTTAATTTCGTAATGAGACCCTGTTTCTATTATTCAATATTTAGTTAATGGACAAGTTTACCAATAAAACCTGTTTCTGCTGTGTTGTTAGCTGATTTTCTAGAGTAAGGGTTCTCTGTTTGGAAAACTGACTACATTAAAACTATACACACTTTCTACGTCAGTGAAGAAAATAGCATGCTAACTTGATGACATTTTTTTGATTTGTGAATTGATTTGTATATTCCCTTGAGATAAACTCATAAGGGAATGGGGAGAATTTCTTTTTTTTCATTTTTATTTAATGTGTGTGATTTGTAAAGTATTATTCTCTTTTATATTTTACATTCACTTCTATAATTACCTTAAACTTCAAAGAAGGAAGTCCCTTTTTAATTGTAGGCATTTTCATTGTCAGGAGATCGTGTGTAATCCTTCAGGGACTACCTAACTAAGATTTATAGTG
>NC_043706.1:121442568-121443883 GCF_006229205.1 Suricata suricatta
CACTATAAATCTTAGTTAGGTAGTCCCTGAAGGATTACACACGATCTCCTGACAATGAAAATGCCTACAATTAAAAAGGGACTTCCTTCTTTGAAGTTTAAGGTAATTATAGAAGTGAATGTAAAATATAAAAGAGAATAATACTTTACAAATCACACACATTAAATAAAAATGAAAAAAAGGAAATTCTCCCCATTCCCTTATGAGTTTATCTCAAGGAAGTATACAAATCAATTCACAAATCAAAAAAATGTCATCAAGTTAGCATGCTATTTTCTTCACTGACATAGAAAGTGTGTATAGTTTTAATGTAGTCAGTTTTCCAAACAGAGAATCCTTACTCTAGAAAATCAGCTAACGACACAGCAGAAACAGGTTTTATTGGTAAACTTGTCCATTAACTAAATATTGAATAATAGAAACAGGGTCTCATTACGAAATTAAAGATTATTGAGGTATGTGGATTGAATAATATATTTTTAAAGCTCTACTAAAATTAAAAAAAATTTTTAAGTCTTTTATTTATTTTTGAGAGACAGAGAGAGTCAGTGTGAGCAGGGGATGGTCAGAGAAAGGGAGACATAGAATGTGAAGCAGGCTCCAGGCTCTGAGCTAGCTGTCAGCACAGAGCCTGACACAGGGCTGGAACCCATGAACTGTGAGATCATGACCAAGCCGAGTGCTTAACCGACTGAGCCACCCAGGCGCCCCTACTAAAATTTATATAAATCAGGGGTAAATTAAGAATCCATGTAGGCCTAGAACTTTTACTCAAAGGGATGGTAGCTAAAGGTTTTATTGCTAACAGTCCTATGTCCAGACATCAGGTTGGAAGATTTCTGGTTGCCTAACGCTGACTAGAAGGATAATCTAAGCCTGTTTGTAAGACTTTGCCACATCTGACTCAACTGAATCTTTTACGCAAGGTGTTGTCAGAGCACATGCAAAGGCAAAGAATTGTATCAAGCTTAAAGAGCAATCTGTATGGAGACTTGGGGTATTTTGTTAATATGTGATTAGTAAATGGCTGTGTGTTAGAAATAATCTGATCTCCTTTCACCGGTAGTGAGATGAGTCTAAAGAAGTGTAGCAAACCCTCAACCTACCTTTGTGAATATTGTAGCCAAGTGTTGTGCATAATCACATTATCTTGCATCACCTTGCAGTATCTGGGCCTTTTTCTCTACATTATATAATTTTAAGATGTGCCTTTTATATATGTTTGACATGTAGTTTTGGGAAATGCATCATATCTAAGTATGTCAAAAATCTATAAATACTTCAAGAACATAATTTTCAATTGTTTGTGGTGAGT
>NC_043706.1:121443983-121445700 GCF_006229205.1 Suricata suricatta
TTTTTTTCATTTTTATTTAATGTGTGTGATTTGTAAAGTATTATTCTCTTTTATATTTTACATTCACTTCTATAATTACCTTAAACTTCAAAGAAGGAAGTCCCTTTTTAATTGTAGGCATTTTCATTGTCAGGAGATCGTGTGTAATCCTTCAGGGACTACCTAACTAAGATTTATAGTGTTCTGCTTTAAGAGTGGAGCAATTAAGTCTATTTTTGTTTTACAGTCAAATGAGCAAAGAAAGCTTCATTTTAGAGAATTTGATACTAAGTATATCAATTAAGTATGTCATCAGAAAAAGTTATTGTATATATAATATCAAAATTTTTGCATGTGAATATACATAATATAGACCCTGTTTGAATAATTTAGATTTCCTTTTCAATATATAAACTTTATTTTTACCAGAGATTTCTTTTTTTAATTTTTTAAATGTTTTATTTATTTATTTATTTTTAAGGTTTTTATTTATTTTTTGAGAGAGAGACAGACAGCATGAACAGGGGAGGGTCAGAGAGAGAGGGAGACACAGAAGCTGAAGACAGGCTCCAGGCTCGGGGCTAGCTGTCAGCACAGAGCCCAACAAGGGGCTCGAACCCACAGACTGTGTGATCATGACCTGAGCCAAAGTCGGATACTTCACCGACTGAGCCGCCCAGGCACCACAATATATAAACTTTATTTTTAGAGAGCCAGTGTGCGCCAGTGAGAGAGGGACAGAGAAAGAGGAAGAAAGAGAATACCAAGCAGGCTCTGCACACAGCGTGGAGCCTGAAGCGGAGCTCAGTCTCAGGAATCATGAGATCATGACCTGAGCTGAAATTCAGTCAGTCGCTTAACTAACTGAGCCACCCAGGTGCCCCTAGAGTTCCTTTAAAATGAATAATTCATTAGCCAAGCAAATATTTACTGAATTCCCACAACAAACTAGGTGAATGCGGATCCTGGGCAAAAAGTAATAAATTTTCAAAGAGCTGCGAGAGATTGAGAAAGAGAGAAAGAGAGAAAGAGAGAGAGAGACAGTTGGTGGGAGTGGAAAGAGGACAAAGAGTATTTGTAAAAGCACTAAACAAAATGTGTTCAAGCTCATAGAAAATGGAGCTGAGAGGAGAATACTTTTTTTCCAAGTATCATTGGAAAAAAGAATTGCCATTATCAAATTCATCCAGGTGTTCATAGGAGGGTCTCAAATGTTGTCCTGATTCCTAGATTATAAACAGCATATAGTAATTCAAATTAGTTACTAACACTCACCTTCAGGAATACGTTTGTTCTGTGTGATAACACATCAATAACAAGTTCTGGATGATTTTTCTCCATATTGTATGCCTGGTTAGCTAGATGTAACCAGGTGACTAAGTTCTGGCCAATGATACGTATTTGAAAGTGCAAGCCCTTTGGGAAGGCAGTTTTCTTAAAATTGATAACTCAGGTTGAAAGTACTTCTTTTTAACTACTTTGCTTTTCTTTCTCTTTTAGGCTTGGATCTACAGTGTAATGACTCATGATGCAGCAGCCCTTATGGTGATAAGAAGGTATAAGCACAAGTTAGGATGGTGAAGGATAGAAACAGAGGTAACCTAACTCTCTGGAAACTGTCGATGCCCATGTCAGCTTGACTGCTCACCTTCAGAAAAAAATAAGGGTTCTTTTTCTTTTTAGATACTACAATTATGAGCATTAATCAGACTAGAAAAATAAAGAGATATTCTAAAAG
>NC_043706.1:121445800-121457424 GCF_006229205.1 Suricata suricatta
CTGAAGTTTTTAAGTGTACTTTAGGAATAGTCAGTAAAAGCCAGCCACACAAAATAATTTAAAAAAAAAGACTGAAAGAAAATCATTCAGTCCATTATGAGGAATAATATTACAATAAGAAATAGAATGGTGACCTATTTCCTAAATAATTAAACAAAATATCCTAGAAAAGAGTCATTTTGGAATTTAAGTGATCATCTTGTAAATAACTCAAATTTTCTTTCCTATTTCTTAACTAGAGTCTACGTCTGCATTTTAAGCATAAAACTGTGTTGATTTCCATAAGCTATACTTATTGCCTTTGCATATTTATTCATACTTATACATAAATGTTAAAAAGTTATTACTCCTTTACACAGATGTGATATACATGAAATAATTATCTAAATATATTTTTTGTTCTGAATGATGACAATCCTTTATATCGAAAATTTAATACATACATGATAAATCTAGATTATATTGTCCTAATGGAAAATTTTTTAGCAGCAAACAAACATGCCAGTAGAAATTTCTGGACAATATTCCTGTTATTTCAAGACCCCAAAGAGCTTATCTGATGCTAACTTACATGTGACTTAAGCTCATCCTTCCTACCTATGCACTATTACCACAGGTGGCTTTGAATACATCTTTTGAGTGATGTCATTATCACCAACAGCAGAGTCCCCTAACAATATCAGTCTGAAAAACAAGTGTGTAGGAGATGTACTATATAATAATGTATAATTTAATTAATTTCTTTTATGTCATTAGGTCTTGGTAATTTTCCATCAGCCAATTAAGAGTTTCCCTATCTTTACTGACAATTTCCTGTGAAAATACATAATGCAGGTAATGGGTAAAAAGACACATGGCTTAATGTCCTGTTTTATCCACTCTGTAGTCAACATTCTGTCATCTGATCCTGGGTGGTCAACTCATGAAGTATTCCAATTTTTGGCCCCAAAATCTTTTCCAAGTTGTCTAAATGTCTAGTGCCCTCCCTCAGGTGTTTGGAAACATTTGTTTCCTCCCCAAAGTGTGGAGCAGTAGCAAACCCAGCTTAGACCTTTCCACCTAGACTCCCATTTGGGCAGTCCAGAGAGAAGTAGGTGTTTCTATGTCTGTCACATAGAAACTTGGCACCTCCTTCCTGAATAAGCAAAATTAAATGGGTCAATTAGGAAAAGAATGGGGTGTAAAAGATGGCCGAATGTTTTAAACAGTCATGTTTCCATTATTGTTGTGTTGGCTCCAACATATAAATATGAACTGTGATCTTATAATTGATATTCTTTAGCATCTTGAATGGTATCTGTTTTGCACCCTCATTTGGAACTCTGTCAGAAGGTCTATAGCAGACCAAAGTTCATGTCTATGTTCACAAGGCACGTAAGAGGATATAAAGACTCCCCACAAGACTGGGTGTCCCTAAGGGGGTAACAGGGCAGAGAGACCTTCTCTGGAGCCTAAATCCATTAGCACTAATGCTTTTGCTGCCCCATAACTAGCTGTGACTGAAGACTCCATTGTACTTTCTATTGCTCTTGGTCTTGTTTTTCACCAGGATGTCCCATGAACCCATAAAGCAAACTGGTCAAGCATCAAAGGGGGCCAGCGACAGAGTTCATTTGATTCAGAGAGGCAACTACAATTACAAAACTGCAATTATAACCCATCTAGAAAATAAGAAAAGTGAAGGCAATTTTTGTTGGATACTCAAGGAAGTGGAGCTGGAGTTCTGAGCAAGGGAGACTTCTCAAAGACTGTTTGCATATTGAAGGGCCTCACATCTATAGTCATAACTGCTTTGACAAAACCTTCCAGAATAGAACCCCAGTGCCCCTGGCCACACCTCAAATGGAAAGAGAAGACAAAGAACATGAAGCAAAGATGAAGATGAAGGAAGAGGAGGAGGAGGAAAAGGAAAAGGAGAGAGGGGTGGGCAGGGGAGGAGAAGAGCAGCAAAGGTAGGGCAAGATGGAGAACAAGAATCCCCACTTTAGGACCCATTTTAAAGAACAAAGTGGCTGGCAGGTGTTATTTAAAATTTATTTAAATATTCATTTATTTAGGCTTTTTTTTTTAGAGAGAGACAGAGTGTGAGTAGGGAAGGGGGAGAGAAAGAAGAGACACAAGTCCAAAGCAGGCTACAGGCTTCCAGCTGTCAGCACAGAGCTTGATGCTGGGCCTGAACTCATGAACTGTGAGATCATGACCTGAGCCGAAGTTGGACGCTCAACCGACTGAACCACCCAGGTGCCCCTGGCAGATGTTATTAATGGAAACATTGGGGCTGGAAAGTGGAAGACAGGTTCAAATCCCTCTGGAGCAGAGTTTTTCCTCCCCATTAAAAAAATCTGCCCCAAATGGGTCCTGAAGGACCTCTCGTTTGTTACAACTGAAACTTATCTAGAGAAACACCCCAAAATACCCTGCACTGCCTGCAACAGACTTGTACCCGCTAGAAGGGGGCATGCCTGGTACTTGAGTCAGAGGACTTGTAATCCAGCTACTCCTTTACTTGTGCAATAAATAAATAAATAAATAAATAAGGTCTGTATCAAATGACACCGGGTGCTCACCCATGTCTTTAAAAAAATTTTTTTAATGTTTATTTATTTTTGAGACAGAGAGAGACTGAGCATGAGCAAGGGAGGGTCAGGGACAGAGGGAGACACAGAATCTGAAGTGGAATCCAGGCTCTGAGCCATCAGCACAGAATCCACTGTGGGGCTTGAACCCACGAACTGTGAGATCCTGACTTCAGCTGAAGTCAGAGGCCTACCTGACTGAGCCACCCAGGCACCCCAGCATGTCTTCACATACTAAGTACCCCATGAATGTGTGTCCTCAATCAGAGTGTGTATGTAAACTGTTTGGAAAAATTTTTGTGACATACATGACTGTCACACTGATGACATAAGTCAGGAGATTTTCATTCACATATGTGAATTTTGAGAGCACACTCTGGAACTTCTGACATGTTTTCTTACACTCAGGCAAATTCCCATACAGAATAACCATGCAGATCAACATAATGACAGACTCTGAATTCAGACCAGCCTGCACTTGACTCCCTGCTCCAGCAGGTATCAGCTAGGAGTCTTCTGGAATGTTACTTAATATTTAAACTTCAGTCTTCTCCTGTACAAAAAAAAATATATTTTTACATATGTAATCTTAATATATGTAATAATTACCTAATGGTGTTGTTGTTGGCAAGCTTAATGAGATGATCTAAGACAATGTTCACTGCCTGAATACTGTAAATGCTGAACAAATTCTGATTCTTGTTTTTGGTTACTATTCCCAGTTGAGCATCTTTCTCCTTGAAGAAGTTCTAAAATAGTTTGTCTAACTCCAAAGAATCTTTCATAAAACCCCAAGTTGTATATGCACTTGGCAATAATTTATCATGTTAATTGACTAAATCATCATGTGAGCTAACTGCTATGGTTTTGGTACATAAAGGATTAGGTCCTGAGAAGCCAGGTAAAGCAGGAGGACCCTGGTAACCTAGAAGGTAAGGATTTGAGCATAGAAAGGAGAGAAAAGATGGTGTGGAAGACATATTTGCCAGTTTATACTTTGTCCTAGAACTAGCCCTTAGAATGGGTGGTGGCTTAGATCAATTAACTGCCCTATCAGGCTCTAACTTTTTCCTCTAATTCATACTTTAAACTCTCCTGAATACGTGGAATTTTGTGACAGATGAATCCACAGGAAGAGGTGACTCAGAAAACTGGTTAAAGCTGACTTTCTCTTTGCTGTTTCCTGTTTTCCTTACAAGTGATGTATTTTTGGCACAGAGTCTTGTTATAAACCGTCTAGGGCAGTTGTTTCATGATACTGCATTAAGTTGCTAAAAAAGAGAGAATTCTGAGTTAGTGGATGACTAAACTGTGTTTTCATCCTAAATAATGATAGACCTACTAGACAATTGTAACTAGATTTTCCATTTCTTTCCTGACAACAGAACAGGGCTAGGGGGTCAGAAGTCCTTTAAATAGACAGATGTATAAACTATAAATGCTTGAATCTTGCTTATTTTCTTCCCAGTGCTAATTTCTAAACAATGCTACCATCTTTGGTCAGTTAGCTGTTTTGGTAGGAAATTTCAGGTATGGAATTTCATTGTGTGGAAGTTTTAAGTCTCCTTTCTTTATACCCTCTTCTTTTCCCCTCAAAAATTAAAGCTTTTAGTGATAAAAATAAGTCTAATGTGCTGTTTTGAAGTTTTGCTCTATTTAAGATGCTTCCTCAAAAGAGAAACACATTCTGTCTCAGTTTGAAATGAAATATTATTGCTGACAAGAAAGAGACTTCAAAATGAGTTCGTATGACACAGCAAAATGAATTTCAAGACAATATAAAATCTCTTTGCTTCTCTCTATGTAAAGTAAACGTTTCTATCTATTGATCTGAGATCTAAAGTGCCTATTGCCATCTTACCAAAGTACAAAGAAAATACATTTCCAGTAAGTCTAAAAGCTTAATGCAAGTATCTGATTATTACAGGGTAAAATTCCTTCAATATGTATCACCACCTGTGTATGTGAATATACCTGTTCATAAATTCACATTTGCTGATAAAACTAAACAGATAAATAAAATAAATCTTTCATGATATTCTTGACAATGTTTATTAACCACTTAAAATGCTTTAAGGATATTTCATCAAGTTCTAATGCTCCAGGAATGTACTTTTTAGGAATTTGTCACAGAGAACTAAGTGAAAACTCAGAGACAAATTGAGTTTCACTATGTAGACTTAAATAAAATTAGTGACTTTCAGATTGGCACGGGCTGGGTAGAATTTGAAATATGAGCTTAAAAATCTATAATTACTTACTCTCCTTCTCAAGCTATATTTGATTAGTTTCCAAAGATGGTAGAATGGTATTTCAAATACCTCTCTGAAACACAATAAAACAATCATTCTGTTAGTTTCACTAAAGTTTGCAACTTCATTCTTGACAGCATTTTATGTCATATTATTACTAATTTCAAACGATATTCTATTTAGAAGAATGTGTTTTGTATGAAGCCTATCTCTGAGATGTTATCCAAAATTTTCTACTATCTGTATAAAATCCCCATATTGGAAAATAAGGGTAGACAAATATTCTCATGACATTTGTTCATGTTGGTTTCCTGACGATGGGGCTAAATCTCAATGTTGGAGTGTTTGTTTTCTTGGAAATGTTTTTGATTCAAGTCACCAAAATTGTTTTCCAAAGTTTAAAAATAAAGCAAGACAAAAGAACCGAAAAAACAAGAGCAAGAAATTTACATGATTCCCATGTAGTAAATCACATAATGATTCCCATGTAGTAAATAAATCATGACCTGGTATCAAACCCCAGCTTTGACATCAACTAAGTGGGTTAACTTGGTCATGTTATTTAATTTTTTTAGTTGCTGTTTCCTCATCTCCAAAATGGCTTCAAGCCTTTTCTCTACATACAGGATTGTCGTAAGCATTAACTGACAAATTAGTATGTGCCAGGAACCATGATTTTATCAAACTCACATTTTTTTTCCTCTGAATTCACTGGTGGGCTACTTTTTTAAGCCTCCTTTGCAGCTTGATATCGCCATTAGAATGTGAACGGAGGTGATATGTGCACTACTCACCAATGTCTCTCTTTGTCCATCTGCCGAGGGAAAGAACTTAAAGGATCAAAGGATGGGATCCATGAGGTAGAATTTGCCTGTATTCCTAAATGACCTTGTGGCATAGACCATTTGCTGAAGGGAAACATCCACATTAGGATTTGTATGAATAAGATATCAGCTTATTTGAAAGCCAACAAAGTTTTGGGATTTTTTTAGGCACTGCTGCTAACATTACTAACTCTAACCCGCACAGACTATAAGCTCCTAGTTAGACTAAGAGCCCCAGGGAAGCAGTGATCACTCCCATTCCTTGTGTTTACCATCATGTGAATGAACTCAGCACCTATCACATAGCAAAATACTCAAGATATGAATGAAAATATAAATCACAGGCTCTTATTCTTCTTGGAAGACTACAGCACCCATCTTACAGATCTGGTCCCTAGCTGCCACAAGCAAAATCACTTCTAGTCTTTTGTGGAACATGGCTATTTTTATCAAAGTATGATTATATTCCATGACTATTCATTTTAATGAGTTCATTTTCCAACTGAGTTATTATTCAAATCAGTTAGCATTTATAAAGCTCTTAGAATCAGGCCAACCACATAGGTAGAGCTATACACATAGCTGTTAAAAAAAAAGTAAACTGTGTCATTTTTACATTAATTTTGCATTTCATCTTGTAGTCCAAAACAAATTATTTTTTTCATTTATTTTTCGTTTTCATATGAGGTAGTTTTAACATATACTTGATGTTGTGTGTTCTATTAAAGTGGTGTTTGACTTTTGGCACAAAGACACTTCTGTTGGAGTTCAGGCCTTATCATGAACATAAAAATTGTTCTTTCAAATTGCCACACAGCATCAATTTCAAGCTTTATAATCATGGGTATATTGTTGCCATCTCAAAGTAAATTTTAACAATTCTTTCCAACTCTGTGTCCGGTGACCTTGTACTTGTAACTTGAAATCAACCAGGGGACGAGTATTTATACCACTGACCCTGGTAGCTTCTTCAAATCAGACTTCTCAGTCTCTCCCACGCTCTCTCTCTCACTCTCCTCTCTCTTTGGACATCAAATTGTTAAACATGAACAACACATCTGTGTGAAACTGCAGCTTGCAAATCCTAAAAGAGGTTACTCTGTAAGAAATTTAAGATGAACACAAATCAGGGTACTAGGTACACGACAACTCAGTACCAAAGAAAGAAAATGGTTCCTGAGTTTCTTCTGTGCATTTAGAAATTTTCATGATACATGGGAAATAAGAGGCAAAAAGTGCTTGTTGAATAAAGTATCCAGTATAGTTAGGATAATAATTGCTAACTTTAACAAACACTTACTAGATGCCAAAAGCTATGTTAACGGATTCACAGAATTCTCAGGAAAATGCCATGAGTTAAACATTAATGCCTTTATTCTGTATGCAGAAAATTTGAAGAAGAAAAAGCTGAGGGTTAAGAGGTGAATTTGTAATTATATTGTTGAATAAATGCTTAATTTACAATTCTGTATACCTCAAACACAACCTACATATCTAACTGTTGCTGGAAAAATTGAAATATCAAGCTGTAGTCCATCAATTCAATCGCAAGTCACCTGAAGTGTAGATGATTTACAGGAAGCATCTCTATTTTGATGAAGTATTCAGTATTTAGTTCACCACTTTCCTCTGGTCCTGAATGTAATTGTACACTTGGTTAGTTTGCCTCAGGTTTGTGAGCTTGGTGGTCTGTCGAATCAGTTGAAGCTATATTTCTGGAAGTAATATTTGAACCCAATTCCAAAGCCTGTGCTCTTAATCAATATGATAAAATGATGAAAGATAAATGTACAATACATATTTAGAGACATTTCAAGTGATCTTTGTTGCTATAATTGTCTTAAAAATCAGACTACTATCATATATGGTTATGTGTAACATGATACACAGATATATATGTATACATTGTACATATTTGTCCATCTATATTGAACACATGCATATAGTCCATACCTTTATAACTATAAAAAAGCTAATGAATAATGCTTTCAAAATTATTCCAAAGACATTGATCTCGTTGAACATATTTCCATCCTACCACCTGCCTCCTAAGCGAGCAACCAGTTTCTATTAAAATTCAGATTCCCAATCCATTCACTCAGTCCAGGCTTCTTATGTATGATGTTGCTATTATATTTCCTGAATGAACTTAATGGCTCTGGAATGAATCAAATCCAATCCACATATCTATTACACACATGCATAGCAGATAGCAAATACTATTAAAATGATATTGATGTTATTTTAGATGAAGTTTTCCAACTATTTGATTATTATGATGCAAATGTTCTGGAGACAGCTGGC
Source organism: Suricata suricatta (assembly GCF_006229205.1). Lineage (NCBI taxonomy): Eukaryota > Metazoa > Chordata > Mammalia > Carnivora > Herpestidae > Suricata > Suricata suricatta. The sequence continues at coordinate 121,453,757 of NC_043706.1, forward strand.
TCCTTCCTCATTTCCAGAGAACACAGGAGGAAAGAGAGAATGACATAATCAAGATGGAAATGCTCAGCAATTATGTCTGTGGGTGGAGGTGATGCCCCAGGAACAAAAGAGAACTTTTATATACTAGATCCTTCATCTCTGAGCTGAAATGCCTTACAGTATCCTCTGACCATTAAAAAATTTTGTTGACCTGTCATCCACAAAGATAGCTTGTGGGCTGGTATTTTGGAGAAGAAAAACATATGTTCTACCCATTAAAATTTTCCAAGCACACTCATCAGCTTCATTTTGTTACAGACAGAATGCAGGATCAAAAAATGAATGAACTAGAGGATTCGTAGGTACTTTAATGTCATATAGAAAGTCTCTGTTTTATAGCCAGGCATAGAGAAAATTTCCTTATATTTAAGCTTTGTTCTAAAATAATTTGAGGAGGAAGAACCAAGAGGATTTTTCTTTTTAAAAATTAATGTTTATTTATTTTTGAGAGAGAGAAAGAGAGAGACACAGAGCATGAGTGGGGGAGGGGCAGAGAGAGAGAGGGAGACAGAATCCAAAGCAGGCTCCAGGCTCTGAGCTGTCAGCCTATAGACCAATGCAGGGCTTGAACTCATGAACCCTGAGATCATGACCTGAGCTAAAGTCAGATGCTTAACTGACTGAGCCACCCAGGCCCCCAAGAGGTCTTTTTAAAATTTGAAGCCATTTGTATCATTTTAGAACATAGCACGTAAACGTTATCAATGTTAGGTATCACTAAACTATTGTGATGTTACCACCCCTACCAGTCCATTTGTGTTCTTGGGAGCAAAGTTATGGACTCTAACAGCACTGGCCATACAAGGCCAGGCAGTAAATGCAGACATTCCTGTTTTCAAGCAGGGATTGCTCAAGTTTGCTGTGACCTAAAACAAACGGCCTCATCCTCAGAGATCCTGTGACTCAGGGACATTAAAGTCCTGAAGCGAGGTTGAGAGAGTTTTAAACAGAAGCATTCCAAAATGTGTAAAGTGCAGTACCTTTTCTTCTTTCTTCCCTAGAGTTCTCTACAGGTTTGAAAGCTTGACTAGGATTCAGTGGTGAGTGTTATTTATAGGCATGACTCATCAGCGCCCTGAAATGGTTAACATACAAGCAAACAACTTACTCAAAGTGAAGAAGCCTCTGGGGAGAATCTGGTTTCCAGATAATAATGACTCATTCTAATACTCTTTTATAAATATATTAGCAAATAACACATTATAACAATTGATGTCCCCTCTTCACACACACACAAGCAGCTAGTGATAAAATAGCATGGATACAATTCTTTATCTACTTATTGTGTTAATATTTACCAGAACCTCCAGATGTCATAAAGGCTGGAGTACATGAGTGTCTATTTGCTTATGTGGCTGCATTAAAGTTGATAGATAGAAATACAAGGGAGGTCAGAAAATTCAGCAATATTAGCTTCTGGCTGAAGAGAAACAGAGTGACTGAAGGGCTTGTTCTGTTTTGCTTACAAAGTAATATGATACACTTCACTCCCACCTGCTTCTCTAGGCTCTGAATTTCACGCCCACCCACATGGACTCTGCTTAGAAACTATTCTACTACAGTGAGCCTCCGGACTGTCCTTTTTTTCTATAAAACGCCATTTCATAATATGTATTGTCATTAAATTGATCCTTATAGGATAAGCTGACTAGTTATTTGAAACCCCATTGAAAAGTAAAGAATAAATATTAAAGTAATAACATTACTTTAATCAATTAAGATTCTTATTTGATAGTAAAGTTATAAATGGAGCATTAACAATTATTAAAAATCCAATAAAGTATATATGTTATTGAGAGATTGTTTGCTGTCATGTCTTTTACTTTTAAAGGGCTGCTGCGACAGTGTCTCTGCTCATAACATTTCATGGTCATTAATGATTGGCTTCTGTGGCATAGACAGCTCTCTCTTCTGATTCCCAACATTAACAGGATAGAAGATAAAATGACATAAATAAAACTAAGATACTATGCAAATGTTTCCATGTGGGTCAAGAACAAAATAAAGTAGAAAAATCGCTCAGTATCACTTTGTCAAAGCCACCGGAGAGAAAGGCCAGAATTGAATTGTAGGAGGGAAGAAAACAATACGATGACTCAAGTTTCACTTTTGCATTTGCTCTCAGGAAGCATAACTAAACCGGGGTTTTGAATTACAATCGGCTCACTATAGACTCACTAATTTACTCTCTTACCCTCATTGGAAGGTCTCTGTGCTCTTTTTTTACTTCTAATTTCTTACATGGCCTCTTAATCTCTATGTCAACTCAAACTTTTGTAAGTGGTCAGGATACAACTAAAATAAGTGCGTTTATATATGTTTTATGTTAAATGTATTCATGCTTATAAAAACAGCAAATATTAGTCGAACATAGCCAGGCATTATTCTGTAAGACGAGTGTACATTAACTCATTCAATCCTTATAAAAATTCTATCTAGTAGACATTGATGCTGCCCTCATTTAAAGATGAGGTTAGAGAAAGAGCTACTCGGCTAGTAGGTATAGAGACAGGGATTGATTCCACAGTGACTGAAGAACTTGCTCTCCTAATCTCTCTACTATGCAGACAGACTTTATACACTCATTGTATCCTTATATCTTCAACAAAATTAGAACACATTTTTCACACACTCATATACCAATAAATCCATACAATAAATCAACTAAATGTTTATTTAAATTGTATGGTTTTTATTTATTTTAGAGAGACAGAGAGAGAAAGCACGAGCTGAGGGTGGGGGCGGGGGGGCGGGTAGGGTCAGAGAGAGAAGGAGACACAGAATCAGAAGCAGGCTCCAGGCTCTGAGCTAGCTGTCGGCACAGAGCCCGAGACGGGGTCTGAACCCACACACCCTGAGATCATGACCTGAGTCGAAGTGGGACACTTAACCGACTGAGCCACCCAGGTGCCCCAAAATCAACTAAATATTAAATAATAAATTTATTTTCCTTAATCTGCATAGTTTTTAATTTGGTGAATATTTTAATAATCCTATATCAAATTCTATATTGTTTTGAAATAAATGAATATGAAAAGAAATCACCTGGAAATGAGGAATCAATGACATGGGGGACACATATTTCATATTTTAACATTTCTTGAATACTAGTATGGCTTCTAATCATATTAAGCACTAAATATCTGATTAGAAAATAAACAAAAGACTGCTAGTTAGGCACCTGAACGTCATAAGATCACATGTGCCACCCTTAAATACGTGGGTCAGCCACGGAACATGTGAGCTCATCTATTTCTGAGAACAAAACCATCAGCATGCCCCCTAGCATTTCCCCAGAAGTCCTTAGAAGGCCATAAGCTACAGTCAGAAAGCCCTTATTACATGGTTCAGTAAGGCAAGTCACAACCACTAAGATGAGTGGAATTAGTTAGGATGCTAGGATTAAAGAGGATAATTAAAAGACATACAAAATCAATACGGTTTGTACAGTACTGTAAGGAAAAGGTCAGTATTTTAAAACTTCAACTAAGAACCAATGCAATAGGACATTAAAAAAATAGGGGAGAGAGCAGGAAATCAACAAAGGGAAAAAAACCCTAGAAAATGGTGGAGAAAGGGGAAAAACTGTAAACATTACATTTCTAATTATAAAATAAAAATCCATTTTA
>NC_043706.1:121457524-121465236 GCF_006229205.1 Suricata suricatta
TACTCTGCTGAAATGTTGATTAGTATTGCCTGTAATATATGTATAGATCAATTTAGAAAGAATTGTCATCTTAACAATATTGAGACTTCTGGCGAATGCCTATATTTAGACCTTTTTTAACTTCTTAAAAATTTTTATATTTATTTTGTTTTTGAGAGACAGAGCATAAGTGGGGGAGGGGCAGTGAATTGGAAGCAGGCTCCAGGCTCTGAGCTGTCAGCACAGAGCCTGATGTGGGGATTGAATTCACAAATGATGAGATCATGACCTGAACCAAAGTCAGATGCTTAACTGACTAAGCCACCCAGGCAGCCTGACCTTCTTTAACTTCTAATGGCATCTGAAAGGCTGAGTTGGCTGAGTCCAATTCTTGATTTTGGCTCAGGTATTGAGCTCATGGTTCCTGGAGGCAAACCCCTAACCCCCACCTGCCTCAGGCTCTGTGCTGTGCTGTCAGCATGGAGCCTGCTTGGGATTCTCCCCATCCCTCTCTCTTGGCCTCTCCCCCACTCATGTGTACTCTCTCTCAAAATAAATAAATAAACTTAAAATAATTCTAATGGCAATGATTTTGTTTTCAGTAAACAGGTACCACATATCTCTTGCCAGACTTATCCCTAATTATTTCATGGTTTATGTTATTCAAGTAGTATTATTTTATATTTCAATTTCTGATTAGTCTTTAGTGTAAATACAAGTTTATTTATGTTTATTGATATTACATCCCTGTAATTTGCTAAATTTCCTTATTATTTTTGCTAACTTTTAGGTTCCATTTTTTTCCATATATATGAGCATGTAATTGTCAAATAAAGACCTGGATGAGTTCTATTTCTGTTTGCTACCTATTACACTGGCTACAACCTTCAGTGCAATGTTGAAAAGAAATGGTAAGATCAGACCTGCTTTTCTGATTTTAGAGTAAAAGCATTTACTTACTCGCAATTATGTTTTTCACTAAACCTTTTTATCAGGATGAGAGATCTCCATTCTATCTCTAATTTCCAGAAAGTATTAACATTTTGTGACATACTTTATTGCTTATATTGAGGTGATCATTTTTGAAAATACATTTTGTTACTATGGGAAAACTATTGATTGCGTTTTGAATGTTAAACCAACTGTACTTTTCTCTACTTGATTATAATGTATTATCATCTTTATTATTATTGGATATAATTTGCTAACATTTAGTTTAAAATTTGTGCCTCTGTGATCATAAGCAGTCTTGGTCTACAGTTGTTTTTTTTTTTATAGATTTGTCTTCTTTTAGTAACAGCATGATGTTGGCTTTGCAGAACGCACTAGAAAGTATTTTCTTCTCTTACCATTTCTGGAAGAGGTTGCTTAGAATTGCTAGTATTTCATCTTTTAATGTTGGTTAAATTCTCCAGTAAAACCATTTGGCCCTGGATTTTCTTTCTGGAACATTTTTAATAACACATTCAATTATTTTACCAAATTAATTATTGAAAATATTTATTTCTTTTTGAGATTGCTTTGGTGTTTGTTTCTTTCGATAAATGTATCCATTTATTCCACATTGTCATATATGTTGACATAAAATTATTGACAGTACTCACCTATTAACTTTTGAATAACTGCAGAGTCTGTAGTTATATTAGTTGCCTAATTCTTGCTGCTGATAATATGAGTCTTCTCTTTCTGTTTTTCCTGATCCCTCTGACTGGACATTATAAATGTATAGATCTTCTCAAGGAATCATTTTGGTTTCAATTCTTCCCATTGTTTATCTGCTTGCTGTATCATTGATTTTTGTTCAACTTTTTTTTCTTCTTGCTTTGGGTTTAACTTCTTTTTATCATTCTGTGTGATTCATGCTGAAATAATTGATTTGGTACCTTTCTTATTTTTAATAAGGCTGTAGTGCTATAAATTGTCCTTGTAAGTATTGCTTTTGGTATGTTGTGTTTTCATTTACATTCTGTTCAAATTTCTTATAATTCCCTTTTTGATTACCTTTTTAATCCATGGATTATTTAGAAGTGTGTTATTTAGTTTCCAATATTTATACATTCCAAAGATCTTCCTCATATTCATTTCTAATTAATTACACAGTAATCAGAGAACCTATTTTGTATTATTTGAACGCTCTCAGATATATTGAAACTTATAGTGCAAAATACTGTGTAAATTCCTCTTAGTTATACAGGTTAATCTTACTCAGTATAAAAATGGGCATGGATACCAGGTGTTTATTGGCTATCATAAGTGTCTATTTTGTACCAGTCTACATGCAATTGGGAACCCTATATGCTCTCATGGAACTTACATTGTATTCAGGGAAGAGTACTAAAATAAAAGCACAAACCACTAAGTGAACAAATGAATCATAGATTGTAATATGTACTATGAAACACATAAACAGAATGTGGTAAAGCAAATTGGCTGGATGGTGCTGTTTTACTAAGGATAATCAGACTGTACTATAGAAGGACAATTGAGTCCTAAGAGTGGAATAAATCAGTCATTCAAAGAGCTGAGGAAAAAAAAATATATGTGTATATATATGTATATATATATATGTATCAGCAGAAGGAATACTAGAAAGAGCTTGGTGTTGGAGCATCAAAAGTGTGGATTAGAGGGTGCCCAGGTGGCTCGGTTGGTTAAGTGTCCAACTTTGGCTCAGGTCATGATCTCGCAGTTCATAAGTTCAAGCCCTGCATCCAGGTCTGTGCTGACAGCTCAGAGCCTGGAACCTGCTATGTGTGTGTGAGTGTGTGTGTGTGTGTGTGTGTGTGTGTGTGTGTGTGACTCTCTCTTTGCTCCTCCCATGCTTGCACTCTGTCTCTGTTTCTCTCAAAAATAAATATTAATATTTTTAATTAAAAAATGTGGATTAGAAAAGTAGCTGTTCCAGCTACAAAAGGAATATAGTATGGCATGTGTTTGTAGAAGCCAGTAGAAATCATATGATCAGTTATATCACTCTTTTCCCACATAAATTAGAAGGTGTAAGAAGAATTTTTTATATTTTATTGTCAAGTTGGTTTCCATAAAACACCCAGTGCTCATCCCCACAAGTGCCCTCCTCTGTGCCCATCATCCCTCTTCCCCTTTCCTCCTCCACCTCCAGCACTCAGTTTGTTTTCAGTATTCAAGAAGACTTGCCTCCCTCCCACTCCCTATTTGCCCCCCTTTCACTCCCCCATGGGCCTCTGTTAAGTTTCTCCTGTTACTCTTATGAGTGACATAAACTTATTTACTATAAAAAAGAAAAAATAATAAACTGCCTGTTGCTTGGAGGTTTGGAGCCCATGGTGAAGGAGAGATAATATATATTTGGGTGATCAGAATAAAAGTTGACACAAAGGTGCCAGTTGGGAAACTACACACAGTTTTCCAGAAAGACTAGGCTGCCAGAAGTAAATTAGAGAAGTGGATGGACAGTAAATACATTTTCATGGGCACAGAGCCAATTATATTTGTTGATGGATTGGATCTATTGGGTGAAGGAAAAGGCAAATGAATCTCATAACCATTATGCCAAGTGAAAGAAGTCAAACACAAAGGACTATATATTTGTATGTTCTATTCATATGAATATATAGATAAGGCAAAACACTAGCAACAGAAAGCCAATCATTAATTGTCTAGAGCAAGAGGTCAGAGAAGGGGGTGAAGTCTAAAGTGTCAGAGGAATGTTTAGGGTGATCAGACTTTTCTATATCTTGATTTTATGAAGGTTACATGACCATATACAATTATTCAAATTCTTATAACTATACACGTACACAAAGGGAATTTTATTGTCTGTAAATTATATCACAATGCAACTATTAAAAATAGCCAAATATAAAACGGGACGTATTTCCACCTCGCATTATAGATAAGGACATCCCTTTAAGATACAAAAAGCAGGTAGAATTTTAATATAGCACAAATGCTCCGCAGACACATTTTCTAAGAATCTAAAATATTATAAGAATGGACTAAACATATAAGAACATGAGAATTACCAAAAGAAATTTAAATGGTCAAAACAGAAAAGTAGGCTTCTGCTTTCAGCTATTCTATGTAAAGTGATTAGAAGTCATTTTTTCCCCCCTTAGGACACAAACAGGCTGGACAAGGAAAACTTAAAGATAAATGCATTTTCTTGGGCCCATCAGAGAATTTGGATCATAGAGAAAACAGTTACCTTGAAATTTGGGCATGGACTTAGGGATACAGAGTACCTGATATTGGCTGTCCTGGAGCAGTAGTCATCAGACTCTAGAAAAACAGGAGGACTTCAATTGTATGTTTGACAAACTTCTGGGGGCTAAGTGTGGATTATTATGAGAATAAAAATCTCCTGAGGCTACAGGAAATAATACAAAGTACATTTTTTATGTTTATTTTTGAGAGACGGAGACAGAATGCTAGCAGGGAGAGGCAGAAAGAGGGGGAGACACAGATTCTGAAACAGGCTCCAGGCTCTGAGCTGTCAGCACAGAGCTTGATGTAGGGCTTGAACTTGGGAATGGTGAGATCATGACCTAGGCTTAAGTCCAATGCTTAACCAACTGAGCCACCCAAGCCCCCTAATACAAAGTACATTCTTAGAGCATAGAACAATAGACAACTAGAAATTAATAACAAAGAAGTAGCTTAAATATTCTCAAATATTTGAAAATTAAATACATTTATTTTTATTTTTTTATATTTTTACATTTATTTATTTTTGAGAGACAGAGTACAAGCCAGGGAGGGAAAGAGAGAGAGAGAGAGAGGGAGAGAGGAAGACACGAAATCCAAAGCAGGCTCCAGGTTCAGAGCCAGACCCGATGTGGAACTCAAACCCACTAACGGTGAGATCATGACCTGGGCTCAAGTCAGACACTTAACCAACTGAGCCATCCAGGTACCCCACATTTCTTAATGACATATGGGTAACAAAGGAAGCCTTGAAGGATTCAAGAAAATATTTTGAACTAAATAAAAATAAAACTACAGCTTATCAAAATTTATAGGCTATATCAGAAACAGTGCTAAAAGAAAAATTTATAACATTAAATAATTAAATAAATATAGGCAAAACATATACAATATAATATAATACCTTATAAAATGAGACAAAGAAAATGAAAACAAAGGTAATAATACATTTTAAGCAGAAATCAGTGTTATGGAAATTAAAAAATTTCTCTGAAACCAAAAGTTAGTCTGTGGGAAAAAATCACTAAAATTGCTCAGATTCCAGCCATGGAAACTAAGAAAAAAAAAGAAGTAGAAGATGGCACAGGGATAAAAGAGGGGTCTTCACTACCGATTCCATGGACACTAAGACATAATAAGATAATACTAGAGATATGATGCCCATATTCTGACCTTTTAGATGATATGGACTCATTCACTGAACAGACAAAGTACAAATTTCACTCAAGGAAAACTAGATAACTTTTAAACAAAATTAAATTAGTTGCAAAAAATAAAAAATAAACTTACAAAACCCAAAATACCAGGCCCACATAGTTTCAACAGTTTACACCAAAGGTGTAAAAAAAAAGTTATATCTACTTCATGCCATATCTTTCATAAACCAGTGGAGGAGAAAATAGTTCCCAATTTTTTAAGAGACTAGAATTATCTTACTACCAAACCTATATAACATATTACAAAAAAGAAAACTATAGACTCATATGGTCTCAATACCAGACACAAGAATCCTTAACAACATATGAGCAAATTAAATTCAGCAACATATAAAAATATAATATATCATCATTAAATGTGACTCATTGGAATGCTAGGCTGGTCCAATATTTGCATATCATTATAACTCCTCATATTAACAAAATAGATATCATTAGAACCATAGATGCAGAAAAGTGTTTGTTTTCTAAAGTCAAACAAGCATCCATGATAAAAACTCTCAAAAAAGTAAGCATAGAAGCAAAATTCTAATCAAGGATTTATATGAGAAACATAGAAGAAATAGGACACTGATGAGAGACTGAATACTTTCCATCTAAAATCAGAAACCAGTTGAATATGTCTTCTTTCACCTCCTCCAACATCTTACTGGACACCTTAACTACTACACTAATACAAGAAAACAAGGCATATCATTGGAAAGGAAGGAGTAAAATGGTATTTATTTGTAAATGATAAGATTGTCTATGTAGAGATTGGCAAAGAAAAGAATTTCTGTAACTAATAACTGAGAAGAGCAAAGCATCAAAATAAAGTCTGTTGCCTTCCTATCTACTAGCAATTAGCAATAAGATACTGAAATAAAAGAAATACTATTTTTAATGGCATCCAAAACATATTCAATATTCTGCATGTGGATAACTATAAAACACTGAAAGAAAAAGAAAAAAATCAAAACTAATTAAGAGATATTATGTATTCATGAATTAAAAGACTTATTATTTTTATAATATTAACTCTTCCTAATTTGACCTATATATTCAGTGCAGTACCAATCTATCAAATTTTTACAGATATTGACAAAGTGATTCTACAATGTATATGGAAATGCAAAAAATCTAGTGTAGCTCACACAACACTAAAGAAAAACAAAGTTGAAGGATTCATGATACCTGATTTCAAGAATTACTATAAAACCACATTAATCATGACAGCATGAAATTAATGAAAGAATAGATATAAATCAATTGAATAAAATAAGTAGCCAGAATGGACCCACACAAATATAGTAAACTGATTTTTACAGAGACTGAAAGGTAATTTATTTATTTATTTATTTATTTATTTATTTATTTATTTATTTTTGTCCATGGAGACCATTTTATTTACCACATCCTTCAGTCATCAAATACATCAGTCACAGAAAATACACAATGAAGAATAATACATAACTGTAAAAATGGCTGTAGTTTTAGCTACTTCTTAACATCAACTTATTTCAACATGATAGAAATGTTGAATTTTATTTTTCCTTTTCCACACACCTGCTGTGTGTCTTTTTCTGCCCTTATCTCTCTGTATGATTGTGTATAGGTATCCATTTTTCAAGCCATCCATGTAACCATTTTCTGGAGCAGAATGTATATAATTGCCATCAGAGTCTATGTCAAAATTTTCCCTATTTGAAATTATTTCTATGTTATCAAACACTCTATATGGTTGTGGGTGAGCATATAAGTTGAGATTTATCCTACTTTAATTCCTCATAATTTATCATTGGATATTTAGAGTGGCTGTCATTTTTTTCACTGTGTTAATAATGAAGTAAATACTTTAATATATATGGATTTTTACAACGCTTAAAATTCTAAAATAATACCCACATGCATGATTACTGGGCCAAATAGTAAACATGAAAAAGAAGAAATAGTTGTCTTTGAAAAAGGAGTATAAGGGCCAAGAATTTGAAGCAAATTTAATTGCATTCTAAGTGACTTATGAGAACTGTCTCTTATTTATATATGTTTATTTATTTATTTTTATTTATTTTTATTTTTTTTCTCTCCATAATATTTTATTGTCAAATTGTTTTCCATACAACACCCAGTGCTCTTCCCCTTAAGAGCCCTCCACCATCACCACCACCTCCTTTCCCCCCTCCCCCTTCCCCCCAACCCTCAGTTCATTCTCAGCATTCAATAGTCTCTCAAGTTTTGCATCCCTCTCTCTCCTCAACTCTCTCTCCCTCCTCCGTTCCCCCTGGTTCTCCATTAGGTCTCTCTTGTTTTCCTGCTAGAATTAATTTTTTTGTTTTTTTTAATAGTTTATTG
>NC_043706.1:121465336-121467535 GCF_006229205.1 Suricata suricatta
GTGAGTAACTGGTTAATCTAGTATTAAACAACAGGTAGCTGTCTATGGTTTCCATCACAGGCCTGCCCTTAGGAATGTTAAGCATTTTAGCTGGCTGCTTCTGATTGGGTGTTGCTAGGGTGGTCGCCTGTTGAGCAATCTGTGCCCTTTTATTGTCTAATGATTCTGGGAAACCGAAACTTAGGTCTTCTTGGACAGAGGGGAAACTTAAAGCCTGTCATGGAGTCAGTTTGGTTCAGACCTGCGCCCTTTCACTACCACCTTATAGCATGAGTAAATTTTAGAGTTTGTAAATGAAAAATAAATCTTCTAGGAGAGTGGGGGATTTCTGGATGGATTTTAGACAGTAGCAAAATATCCAAATTTCTTACAAATATGTGACACAACCACACTGAAGGTGGTGGGGAGAAGGGTGCTGACCTCAGTAACTTTAAAGAGAACTGGAAACTATAATTCTAATAACAAATGGAACTATACATAGCACAGAAGTCTAGTTAGTAAAGTCACTTCTCATCGGACTATGAGTTTGCAAATTTGAAACTGTCATACACAGATACTGGAATTGGCCAAACAAATGAATGGATGGTAGATGCTGGGAGTCAGACATGTATATGATGAATGTATATGTGTATATATATATCAATGAATATATACATGTTTATATGTATATGGACTAAAAATGTAGTTTTGTAGGTACAGAAAGCAGAGAATTAATATTAGGCAAGTGCCAAAATATGTTTATATCATAACTCTTTTTGTTTTACAGTAAGGATGGATCATTAGTCTATAGTATTTCTCTATTTCTTTGCTGAGATTGATGTTCATAGTCTTATTTAATAGCTGTAGTGATAGACTTTGTGTTGCTATATGCTGAGCTCAGTTTGACAGATTCAGCAATGAAGTTATTTTGCAGAGGCTGGTAATTAGGTCTAGTGACAGGCAATACAACAAAATGGATCTTTAACCAAATAATGCAATGCACAGTGTGTTAATTTCAAATGATTTCTTTTGAAAGCTAATTTGCTTCTGATTATATTATTATTACAGATTTGGGATGCTGAGGTTTTTTTAAAGACAATTTTGAGTAGTTTTAGGATCACAGCAAAACCAAAATGAAGATACAGAGATTTCCCACATATCCTTTGCCCCACAAATGTGCAGCCTTCTCCATTACCAATATCTCCTGCCAGAGTGGTGCATCACTACCTACATTTTCTCATCACAATTACCCAAAGTCTACCTTAGGGTTCACTCTTGGTGATGCACATTCTATAGGTTTGGACAAATGTACTGTAATATGTATCCCTAATTATAGGATCACACAAAGTATTTTCACTGTCCCTGTGCTCCACCTATTCATTCATGTCAGGTTATATTTTCTTTTGTTTGGCTGACTCCGCAGAAACTAACCTCAACCATAATATGGTGATCTCCTGGGAGCTTTTTTCCAACAAATTGAAAAAAAATTTACTTGCATCATTTTCAGGTCCTTCTGGATGTGGTCAAAATCTGAGGACTCATGTGGCTCACACCTAGGAGTATTCATATAAAGTAAGAAAGAAAACAAACAGCCTCTGAAACTAATCATATTCCATCTCTAAATCTGTCTGGCTCTTTGGATTCCTGGTTTCTGAATGTCTTCCATTTGCAAAACATCTATGTTACTTTTCAAAGATGTATTTTTTGGGGCGCCTGGGTGGCTCAGTCGGTTAAGCCTCCGACTTCGGCTCAGGTCAGATCTCACGTTCGTGGGTTCGAGCCCCACGTCGGGCTCTGTGCTAACAGCTAGCTCAGAACCTGGAGGCTGTTTCCGGTTCTGTGTCTCCTTCTCTCTCTGCACCTCCCCCTCTCATGCTCTGTCTCTCTCTGTATCAAAAATAAATAAAACATTAAAAAAAATTTTTAAAAAAGATGTATTTTTTAACTCTTATTGTGTGTTTCATGATGACCCTAGGTCATTCCTAATTTGTATATCTTTAAGGATATCTTTTCAGATAAGGATGATCTGAAAGTTTAGGTGTTAGACATAACTATGGGACTAGAATATGGAAATTTTAGGAGTTCCAATTTCCTGGCTTTATGTTAGACTTTCTTGAATCTCAGTGATCTATCTAAACAATAGTCTAAAATGGTAACATCTCTTTGATTTTGTAAACTGAACTGAAATCACAAGATAGAAATTGACCTAGAATTTAACTG
>NC_043706.1:121467635-121469811 GCF_006229205.1 Suricata suricatta
TGTTTAAATAACTATTCTAGATGTTAGGAATAAAACAATGAGCAAGAAAGACATAATTCTTGCCTCACAGATCTCATCAATTGGAAAAACAGATCTTATCAGTTGCTATGACAGACAATTTCAAGATGTAGGGCCCCATATTTGCACAGTACTTACAAAATCATTACCAAAAACGGAGGTTAGATAAAACTGATATGGTACATCAAACGATAGCCTAGATCAGAAACTGTCTTTAAAAAATCATGTTGTAAACTTCAAGCCAAACTGAATTTATGAGACAGAATAGGAAGTTACAGGTAAAACTGAACATAAAGGTACTTTTTGTTTGTTTGCTTTCAAAAATATGATGACATCTGGCACTCACTTTCAAGTAATAATTTACATCAATCTACATGAAGATCTTATTATTCTTTATGTTTCTTTAGAACATATATTGGTTTGGACCCTCATTTTTCCTATTAATTTTTTCTTCTCTTTCACTTGGCTTTTGTCTTTTAGAAATTTGTCAAAATCTTTATTCTGCTTATATTCACATTTTCCTCTGCAAATACACACAGAAAATTGTGTCTGTTTTGTTCCTATTATTCCAAAGCTTTCAGGAGATAACAGAGTGCAGATTTACATGTTCAATCTTTCTTGAACTAATAAGTTATCCATTGGATTTGCAACATCAGCTTTCAGAGCACTTAAATACTGATACTGATGGGAAAATTTCAGTCCTCAGCAAGAGAGCCACTGAAGATGAAGAAGTATAAACACTGAAGTGGGTATTGATCAGGAAGGAAGTTATGTGATGCAGAGCCTAGCCAACAGAATTAATATTTTTCCTTTGAAGTTTTCAGTCCCCTCATTTCTTAGGAAATCTTAGTTGCCTAGAGAGTTGCAGATTCCACAGTTGTGTGAGCTTCCAACATAACGTAAACGCAGAAGAGTGTTGTTAGTAATTTTCCAAACAGCTTGCTTAATGATGATGGGTATTTGTTATATTTATATACAATAATCCCTCTTTCTTGCTGTCTGGAAGGATATTGTTTGTAACAACTCCAAGGTCCATAACCTATGTAAAAACTGATATTTCCAAGCTGATCATGTTCTATATATAATTTATATTATTTTCTAAGGAAAGTGTCCCAATATAAAATTAATTTGCCATTTATAAGCCAAATTTTACAAAATATTCCTGAGATCACTTATCTCCAGCAAGACTTTGCATTACACAGAAAAGTCTTGCACAACTTTGAGAATCTCTTATGCACCTTTCCTCTAAATCATTTATAAAAATGTTAAATAAGTCATATGCTGGCACTGCTCCTTAAGGACCATTGCTGTTTACACTACTTTATTTAGAAAAGTGCTAACTTATTCCCAACCTTTCCTCTTGTCTCTAAGCTAGTTTTGTATCCATGACAATACTCTTCCCTAGATCCCATGTTTTTTAAATTTTTAATACATTTTAGTACATAATTTTACCAGTGAATTCTTTAAAAAGTCCCAGTAGTTATTACTTTTATTGACATGGATTTGCACTTTTCCCTCCTCCTTCTAAAAAGATTTTATGATTTACCTTTTATAGCTCATTTATATTTTTATGGGACCCATTAACTATTATACGAATATATTTTGTTTGCTCTTTTTACCAGAAAATCTACTAGTTTCCTTGGAATGTTATTGGACTCTATTGTTCAAATTACTTCAGAACATCTTATTCCAGAGGAATGAGAGACCAGTCAGCTTAGTCATCCATTATAACTAAATTTTTCTTATTTCTCAAATATTTCCCTATAGCTCAGACAGATCTAGACACCTCCAAAGTGTTTACAACATTATTTCACAGACTATTCCATATTTTTCCTAGGTCCCATGCAAAGTATTTTCTCTTTTATCTATCCTAAGAGCAGAAAATCTTCATCAAGAATTGATGTAGACTGAAACTTAGATTATTTGGCATATCCGTAGCCCCTTATTCATTATTTAACCCACTTGAGGAGGGTTGTCAGATAACTTCAGCAGAAATGTAGTAAGTCTCATAATATCAAGTGCATGAATAAATTTTGTATCATAATGTATATTATAAACCTACAGAGTAAGCAAAACAAATAGTTGCATGCAATCCATTTCACACAATGTCCTTGATTCTCAAAAACAAACTAAACTATTTTTATCATGCAGTTAAAAG
>NC_043706.1:121469911-121471609 GCF_006229205.1 Suricata suricatta
TAAATCATCTCTGGAGCCTAGAATAAAGTAGTAACTTCTCTTTAGTGAAAGCCTGGCATGCTATTTCTTAAGCCCTGGGTATATTTCATCTTATTTAAGACTCTCTATAGATAATTATTAAGCTACTTTTCCAGAAGGAACTTGAGGTTCTGAGTAATTAATTTTCTTGGCTAGACTCAAATATCTAGAACCTGTTTATGATATCACGGGTATGGATTTGACCTCAGCATAAAGAGAATCTTAAGATTCCCTTAAGATAAAAGAAAGCGTAAATTGAAATTAATGTTTTTAAATTCGATGTTGCCTCAAAAGGGCAATGATTATTTGGAAATAACAAAATTTTAAAAGACAAAGGGTAAAATAAGTTTAGGTATATAAAAAAAGTAGTAACAAAAGTCCATTTAGTATAAATGACTTTGTTTGTAAAGCTATATATAAGATAGTTCACCACCATAACATATACTGTTATATACTGTATTAATTATTGGAACATGTATAATAGAAAATATAGTTTTCCCAAGAAGATGGTACAGAAAAGTAAGAAAAACAGATAACTGTTTAAAATTCTTTTTAACTATAAAAGGATGTAAATCTATAAGGGCTAAAGATATTATAAAATATACTTTTCAAGAAGGGTCATTACAGGAGACCCCAAATAGAAAGCACAAATAACTGCTATAAAATATTTAAGGGAATTATAAAAAATAAAATGTCATAAATCAAGAAGAATCAGCAAGTAAGTCATAACATAATTTTAGGAAAAAGAGGGAAAGAATTGAAAATTGTTTTTATTAGGACACTTTTATTTTAGTAATGGAAATATATATTTTAAATAAAATGAAAATTTCCAAATTAAACAAAAAAAAGCATGACACATAACACTATGGTCATAAAGCTGTCTTTAAAAAGTAGAGAAGAAATGTAAGAATTGTTTTCAGTCTCTCCCACAGTATTACTATATTTAAAAATCCTGTCAAATATAATTCCTTTGAGTCCTCAAAAAAGTATGATATGTTATCTAGAATAGAAATGTATATTTTTGAGCTTGGATCATGAAATTATTCTCCGTACTTTAAAGAGGGGATAAAACTTTATCATCTCCTCTGGCTGTAAAGACCCCAACTGTGAGGTAGAGGTATAGGGAAAAACCTCATGGCCATTGATTGCTAATTGATAAGATGAAGGCATGTAAAAAAAATTAAGAAGATCACTGAGGCTTCTGTTTCTCAGTGTATTTATATTAAGAAGGGAGCAGCCCCTGGAAAAGTTACCACTCTATACTAAATGACCTGCTTGGGGGCTTAAGGCTCTTGGTCTCCAAGCTGGTTAGTGGCCTGTGTCAAAAAAATTACTTGTTTCAGTCCAATTTCTCTCAATTCAATAACCCCTAAGCCTCTCAAAACAAAGCAAAGTTAAAATGATTTTCAATTGCTTTGGAGTGGATGTGTCAGGCAGTCACCAACATTTCATGGACATCAATAAAACAAAGCACTCACCCTGAAACCTTTCTCCTTTTCTCATTAATCAAAATTCCAATGAGCTGATTTCGTTTTTAGTCTAGTCTAGAAGAGATTTATGAGAAATGGGATTTTTCTGACTCACGACTTTGAGCTAAGTATGCTGGATATATATTCCTGGGAGAAACAACACGGCTAATCATCCCACTTAACTCTGAATAATGTATACTTGATTATGTAG